>NW_022107407.1:9426561-9450887 GCF_000313985.2 Echinops telfairi | reverse complement strand
GCCGGGCACCATCAGCTTTCTTCACCACATTTGCTTATTCACCCGCTTTGTCTTCAGCGGTTGTGTTGGGAAGGTGAGCATCATAGAATGCCAATTTAGAATGAAACACCCCCAGGTTCTGTACTGTCCATACAATTGCTACCGATTGAGCCTCTTCATGTAGCCACCCTGTCAGTTCATCTCAGGGAGGGCCTTCTGCTTTTCCACCAATCCTTTGCTCTACCGAGCATGATGTACTCCAAAGGCAGGTTTTCTCTGATGCCCTGATCAAAGTATGCAAGAAAAGTCTTGCTAGTCTGTCTTCTAGAAACATTATGGATATATTTATTCGAAAGCAGGTTACTTGTTCTTTTTGCAGCTTATTCAATATTCTTCATGAACACCATAATTCAAATATATCAAATATTTGGTTTTCCTTATTCACTATCCAGCTTTAACATTTTACAGGCAATTGTAGCCTGACTGATCTACTAAATATAATTCCCCATCCTACTCTTTGCTATTTTTTCTGATAAATTATTCTATGTTGTAATGCAAAATTTAGTTCTTAACTTACTGTTCTTCATCTAGCAGTTAAGTATATATGTTGTTATATGTACACTTTACATAGTCATGGGCTATCTATAGTTTCTTATATTTCATTTTGGTCCATTTTTCTTCTTGTTAATCTCATTCTTTAGAAATTTTTGAGAAAGAGTTTGTAAATAATAAATAATCTTGACCTTTGTGTGGATGCAAATGTCTCTATGTGTTTTTCACATTGAGTTAAACATACTTTAGCTGGACATAACATTTTTGGCTAAAATTATTTTTTCCTCAACTCATTGAAGACTTTATTCCATTGTCACTTTGCATCTACTTTTGACTGATGTTATCTCTGTTGCTAATGTAATTTTTATTGTTTGGGGGAAACCTGTTGTTTTCTTTCTAGCAAATTTTATAATTTCCTTAAATTTCTGAAGTTTTCAGATATTTCAAAATAGATTATCTTATTTTATTTTATAAAGCTCACTGTCAGATCTGAAAATTTGGATCTTTATTTCTGAAAACAAATTACTCTTGTCTTTTCAAATATTTCTTTTCTCAGATTATTTCATTGTTAAAATTTTCTTCTGGAACTAATTAGATGAATTTTGGAGCATCTTAACAGTTTATTGACATCTCTTAATTGTGAATTCATTATTTCAGATATAGTTCACCCTACCAATGATTTCTGTTTGGCGTTCAGGTGATTCCATACTAACTACTAACTGAAGGATTTATGGTCCAAACACAACAACCACTTATGGAAAAAACCTGTGATGGTCAACAACTTATGGATGGTCAACAACCTGTGATGGTCAACTCTACTGAATATTTACGGACTTGGAAGTCCTTTGTGGCAGTTCTACTCCTATAGGTTCACCATGAGTCAAAATCAACTCAACTGCATTATTGATTTATTTTTCTGGTATGTGTAGCCCAGAATTCATTCCACTTAACAAAAATTTATTTTTTTTAAATTTTTTATTTTATTGGGGGGGGGGGCTCTTAAAACTCTTAGCACAATCCATACATGTATCCATTGTGGCAAACATATCTGTACAAATGTTGTCATTATCTTTTTCAAAATATTTTCCTTCTACTTGAGCCTTTGGTATCAGCTCTTCATTTTCCCCCTCCTTCCTCCATGTCCCCTTGATTGTTTATAAATTCTTCTTGGGTTTTTTTTTATGTCTTACACCAACCGCTGTCTACTTTCACCCACTTTTCTGCTCTCCAACCTCTGGAGAAGGGGATTATATGTCAATTATTGTGATCAGTTTTCCCCCACTCCCTTCCCCTTCCCTTTACCTCCTAGTATTGCTGCTCCTCTTATTGGTCCTGAGGGGTTTATCTGTTCTGGATTCCCTGTGTTGTGAGCTCCTATCTGTACCAGTATACATGTTCTGGTCTAGCCAGATTTGTAAGATAGAATTGGGTTTATGATAATGGGAGAGTAGGGGAGCATTAAAGAATTAGAGCAGTGGTTCTCAACCTGTGGGTCGTGACCCCTTTGGAGATCGAACAACCCTTTCACAGGAGTTGCCTGATTCATAACAGTAGCAAAATTACAGTTATGAAGTAGCAACTAAAATAATTTTATGTTGGGGAGTTCCCCAAACCATTATAAAATGTATCTAAAGATGGCGGCATTAGGAAGGTTGAGAACCATTGAACTGGAGGAAGGTTGTGTGTTTTGTAAGTGTTATACTGCACCCTGACTGTCTTATCTCTTTCTTGTGGGACACCCTTCTGACAGGGTGTCCAACTGATTACTGATGGGCTCTGGGTCTCCATTCTGGCCTCCGCCTAATTCCCATTGATATGCTTATGTTTTGTTTGTTTTGTTTTGGGTCTCTGATGCCTGATACCTGATTCCATCGACATCTCATGATCACACAGGCTGGTGTGCTTCTTCCACATGGGATTTGTTGCTTCTCAGCCAGATGACCGCTTGTTTATCTGCAACCCTTCAAGATCCCAGACGCTATATCTTTTGATAGCCGGGCACCATCAGCTTTCTTCACCACACTTGCTATGCACCCATTTTGTTTCCAGCGATGGTGCCAGGGAAGGTGAGCATCACAAAGTGCTGTGTAAGTAGAAGTGTTCTTGTGTTGAGGGAGTACTTGAGTGGAGTATTCAGTGTCCATCTGCAACCTTAATTCTTAACACATAGATATAAGTGCATATATCTATTCCTCTTTCATTATATATAAATATATTTATATGTGTACATGCCTGTATTTAGACCTCTATAAATGTACTTTGCTTCCCAGTTCTTTCCTCTATTTCCTTTTACTTTTCTCCTGTCCCACTATCATGTGTGGCTTTCATTTGCATTTTAGTAATTTCTCTCAGCTACATTGCTCTTGATCGAGCCCTCCCACGCATCCTATGTCCTTTTCACCATCACTTATTTTAGATCACTTATTCTTCCCTTTCCCCTGAGTTTGTTGGCACTCCTTTCCTTCTCCCCCCACCTCCCCTCTCTAGTGTTCCCCTAGAACCGTTGGTTCCATTGTTCTCTCCTCTGGATTGTTCATCCCACCTATCTTGTCCAAATAGACATGCATAGACAATAGTATGTGCAAAAACAAAGAAAAGAAAAGCATAGCAAAAAAAGAAGACAAAAATAAAGCAACAATAGCTAACTCAACAAAACAAAATAAATAAATAAGTAACCAAAAACAAAACCCCCAAAGCCCTCACACAAATCCAGGCCTATCTGTTGACCTTTATGAGTGCTTTCCAGTCGAGTGCTCTGGGGTTCCACACCCTGGTCCCAAAGTCCACATTTGGCATTCCTTGGGGACGTCATTACTTTTCTCCCCTTGCTGCTCTGCTGTACACTCAGTGTTTCACCACTGTGTGGTGGGGTTGAATTGGGCACATCTCCCACACCGTGTCCCCAGTGCTGTCTCCCTTAGTGCTATGTGTTAGTGAAGAATGTCCTGTGTCTTGTGGTGGGGCTGGCCCTATGATCCTCTCTGTGATTGGCTGCTCTGAGCCAGAATATTGTCTTCAGGACTTGGTGGGCCAGGGTGTGTCCCACTCTCTTGCCTTCCCTGCTTGCTCTTATCAGATGTGCCCTACTTCCTGAGTTTCAGATTCAGTGCTGTTTTCTGAAGTACAACAAAAATATTTTAATGACAACATTTTTTATTTCTAATTGGTTCTTATTCACATCTACTTGTTATTATCTTAGTTGTTTCTTACTCTCTTATTTAATTTTTATGAGTGATACATTCCTGTACTTATTTAAGGATTTCCAACATGGTTATTTTATGTTTCTTTTTATGTTGCACTATCATTTGCAATTTGCTTGAAGCAAATTCTTCTCCTGGTTGTTGATATTTGTGGCTCTCTTCTTTGCATTCTTTTCTTTTTGTGTTTGATGTTTCATTTCTGAAGTTCTCCTTTCTTGTTTCTCTCTCTTATCTACTTAATATTTAGAAGTTTGTACTCTCTCCCCAGCACACTCTATTCAAAGCAATCACTGAGTCAATGGGTGACTTCATTCAGATCCTTGTTGTTCATCTCTTTTTTCTTTTTCACCCTTCAGGTATAAATTGTATGCATAAATTACAGCTCTAGACAGGACCTAGTATGAAAAAGAGGCCTTGGTTCTTGTCCTTCACTTCCTGCTGGGAAACTTGGAAGTTATTTCTGTATAGCTGCCTTTACCTGTATCAAGACTGACAGCCCTTTTTATTGTTCTATGGCTTTTTCTTCTTTCTGGACTATGGCATTTTCTCTTATTATTATTATTTTTGTATTGTATAAATATATGAAATGTAAATGCAAAAGTGCCTTTGAAGCAGGAGAGTAATTCTTAGCATTGAACTCAGTGCCTTTTTGAAAACAAGTACAGCTTTGTAAAATTTTCCTTATTTTAAAGAGTCATGGTATACTGTTGGAATGCACTAAATTTATGGTTGAGAGAAAGAACTACATATTTCACAAATTCAGTTCTGTTGATGAAAAACATTCTTATGATCCTGCATTTCTCCAATTATTTTGGAACAAAATGTACCCTATTATGTTTGTCCTTGTTGCAACTAAATATTGTGCTTGGAAAGCCATAGAGTGACATTTAATTTATTACAGGACTTCCAAGCCCTGAGAACCATAGACTCTATGTCTTTATAGGATTTACTCAAACCTTTGACAAGGCCTGGGACAAAGACAGAGCCATTTTACAGATTCACTGGAAATTGCTATTTAGCTCTAGATCAGTCAGTTAAATAGTACTATTTTAGTGTAGCTTTTTCATCTAACTGTGCCTTAATCTTACTGTGAAAACACCCTAAACAAGTAGTTGTATTGTTATTGTTAGATGCCATTGAGTCAGTTTTGATCCATAGCAACCATATGCATAACAGCAAAACAATGCTCGGTCCTGCACCATCCTCACAATTGTTCTTAAGCTCGAGCCACTTGTTGCACCCTCTGTGCCAACTCATCTCATCGAGGGCTTTCCACTCTTTTGATGTCCCTCTCCTTCACAAAACATGATGCCCTTCTCCGGGGACTGGTCTTTCTAGACAAAAGGTCCAAAGTGTGTTAGATGCAGTCTCCCCACCCTTACTTCTAAGGAGCACCCTGGTAGTACATCTTCCAAGGCAGACATGTTTGTCCTTCCGTCAATCTATGGTACTTTCAATATTCTTCTGCACCACCATTCAAATGAATTTATTCTTCTCTGATCTTCCTTATTTTACGTTCAAGTTACCTATGATATGAGGACATGGAAAATACCACGGCTTTGGTCAGAGGCACCTTAGTCCTTAAAGTAACCTCCCTGCTTTTCAACACTCTAAAGACATCGATTTTATCCAATGTGATGCATCTTTTGATCTCTTGATTGCTGCTTCCATGAGCACTGACTGTGGAGCCAAGCAAGTAAGACAAAAACACCCGACAACTTCAAACTTTTATCCATTTCTCATGATGTTATTTATTGGTCCAGTTATGAGGGTTTTGGTCTTCTTTACATTGAATTATAATCTGTATTGAAGAGCACCACCCTTGATTTTCATTAGCAAGCATTTCAAATCCTCCTCACGTTCAGCAGGCAAAGTTGTGCTATCTGTATGTCACAGGTGTTTAATAAGCTTTCATCCAACCCTGATGCCACAATCTGCATCATGTAACACAGCTTTTCTGATGATTTTCTCAGTATAAAAATTGAATACATATTATGAGAGGATACAACCCTGAGGCACACCTTTCCTGATTTTAAATCATTCAGAATTCCTTGCTCTGTTCACACAACTACCTCTTGATCTGTGTACAAGTTTTTCAGGACCATGATGAGTTGTCCTGGAATTCCCATTCTGATCAAGGTTATCCAGTTTATTATGGTCCACACAGTCAAGAGCCTTGGCACAGTCATTAAAACACAAGTAAACATCTTTCTGGTATTCTCTGCTTTAAGCCAAGAACTATCTGACATTGGCAATAATATCCCTTGTTCCACGTCCTCCCCTGTATCTGAGTAGAGCCAGAGTGGGATCCTGATGAGCATGGAGATTGGACTTTTAGACATTTCCAAACCTGTAACCTAGAAGGTCTCAGAAGATCTAGGAAAAGGCCCCTTAATTATTCTAAGCTTCCCACCATTAATCATGAAAAAGCAAAAAGTCCATGACATTTCTGGAGCACTTAAGGGAGGCTATGAAGAACATCCCAGTCTCCCCTGAGTCAATTGAGGTCAGGTCCTATTAAAGGAAAATTTACCACCCAGGCAGCTCTGAACATAAGAATGAAACTACAGAAGCTGACTCTTGTCCCAGTTCAGACCTTGACAACCTCCTGAGATTGCTACCTCAGTCTTTTACCATGGAGACCAGGAGAAGAGGAGGGAAAAAGAGAGGAGAGATAGGAAAAGGGCAACCTTTGCTATGGTTCTCCAAAAGGCTAGCCCAAGTTCTCTTGGGGGCTGCCCTCAAGGGACAGCTTCTGAAACTTGTTACTTGTGTGGTCAGCAGGGGCACTTTTGAAGGAACTGCTCCCATGAGCCAAGGGACCCGAATTTGGAGGAGACCACTGGGGAAAGGATTGCCCTGGGCAACACTAGTAGTTTTGGTCAACTCCTCACTGGTCCAACAAGATCAGAGGAGCCTGGGGCAGTCCTTCTTGGTGTCTGCAGACTGCATTACCCTAAGGGAGCTCCTTGTCAAGGGCAAGGGCATTGATCTTCTTTTTGACCAGGGTATCGCTTTCTCAGTCCCACTCTACTGTCCTGTTCTGGTCCTATATCAAAAATAGCACCTTAAAACTCAGTCCAGTGCCCTGTTCCATTCCTTCTGTGACCCCTGTCACTTATCACACCCCAACAGTCAAAATGGTGAAGCAGATCTAGAGCAAAGATTTTCAGGCAGCCAAGGAACAGTGTCAATGAGAAGCTCGTAGTCATTGACTTCTCAGCCTTGTGGGTGGGCCCTACAAAAATGATCACGCCTTTCTATCATTCCCTTTGTGGAAAGTATGACAATGTGGTCTTCTTTGAAGTTGATATGCATGACTGCCAGGATGTTGCTTCAGAGTGTGAAGTCAAATGCATGCCAACATTTCAGTTTTTTTAAAAAGAGACAAACGATGGGAGAATTTTCTGGTGTTAATAAGAAAAACCTTGAAGCCACCGTTGCCAAGTTATGTTAATTATGCTTCCCAAAAATCATAACCAGCCATCAGCTGTGTAAAACTTTTTGTATAAAAGAAGAATCAAGTACGATACTACCGTCTGGTTAGAAATGACAATAAAATATTAATTCTACCCTTGAAAAAATGCACTTTAGTCTGCTAAGGAGTGTCTGATAAGCTTGATTCAATTTTTCTCTCAGCCTCTGAACTGTGATTGGGAAGAAGTGCTGTTTTCTCACACCTCCTGATCATGCCAGAAAGCCCTACCCCTTACTGGACAGGGATTTATGATACGCGTTCCAGACAACCATTTATAAGAATGTAGGCTCAGAGCCAACCCTCAGCTTACTCCTAGTGGAGGAAGAAATTAATCCAGAAGTATGTGTAGTTCAAGGACAAGTAGGGAAAGCCATGAATGCCCTGCCTGCCCTGATTAAATTAAGAGGACCCACTTCATTCCCCACTCAGGCCACAAGAAAGACAGGGCTTGTTCAAAATAAAAAAGAATTTAAAATTTCAAGGTCCTTGGTACCTTGAAGTAGCACTTGTAAAATCGTCACCCTAGGAGTCCAGAAACCCAATGGAATTTAGAGATTAGTCCAAGGTCTAAATCAGCGGTTCTCAACCTGCGGGTCGCAACCGAACGACCCTTTCACAGGTGCCCCCTAAGACCAATGGAAAACACATATTTCTGGTGGTCTTATTAACCAAGACACCACTCCTCTATCTCTCTCCAAGAGGGTCGGCCCACATGCAGATACCCACATATGAGTACCCAGTGCGAAGACTGTTACCCATGCTACACCATGCTTCAAGACAAAATTTCATTGATTTGTCTTTAGAAATAAATATTTCAAAATATGTAATTACATATTGTTTTTGTGATGAATCACTATGCTTTAATTTATGTTCAATTTGTAACAATGAAAATACATACTGCATATTTGATATTTACATGACAATTCATAACAGTAGCAGAATGACAGTGATGAAGTAGCAATGAAAATAATTTCACAGCCCCAGTCTCAGTACTCCTCTGAACCTACAGAGGACTACAGACTTTTGTTTCTAAAAGATTCGCCTGTCACAGAAAACTAAGTACTTTGTTTTACTTTGGCGTTTGTCTTTTTACACCCCAATCACTAATGAAGTCATGTTTCAACACCCTGCTTTGGGGGCAGTTTTTTTTTTTTAAGCTTGATTCTTCCTTTTTATTAGGTTGCTAGTCTCTGTTTGCTACTTAAAGGATTTAGTTTGGTTTGTCATGCTCTTAGTTGTGTTGAGGATTGTGTCTTTGGACCTGCTGGGGGCAAGAGTGGGAAGTTTGTGACCTCAGTAAACTCAGTTGCTCAAGGAGGAAATTTAGTATCTGATGAATGTGCCGCCCCTTCCCTTGCAATGTGCAGACCTCTGAGTCCCTTGGGACCAAGCTCTACCATATGTACACACCACTATAATCCCCTCAGATCACAAAAGCTGCTGGTTATTGAGCCCCTTTCAAGGTCAAAGGGGTCCGCAGAAAATTCTCTGTGCTTACTTCTCAATTTTTCTTTCCAAACCATAGTGAGAGGAATATTGAGAGACACTGTCTGCATGAGTATGACCGGTAGTGGCAGTCTGGGAGGAATCAGCTATATCTTTAATTTTGACCTTTATCGAGAACTAAAGTTGCTCGTCAATGGAGCAATCTCTTCATATCTCCCCAATATCACTTTGGAGATGGGAGACTATCCCTATTGCAGTCACTCCCTCTTATTGAATGGCTCAATGCCACTTCTAATCCTCTATTTTGGCCCTAGGGGTTATATATGCACCCAGAGGACACAAGTTTTGTGTGGGTTTTATTCACACACACCCCTCAATATACTTATGCCTACAAATGTTTAGATCTTCTTTCAATGATTGGTAGTAGTACCTTTAGATATCTCTTTATTGATTTCCTTCAGTATTTACAGTCCTCTAGTAATTAGACTTGAACAAAGAGAGACATTTCCATGTGGGCTTAATCCAATGTCTTACCACCATCTTAGCCTGAATGTGGCAGGAATTATGTTTCTATGGCCTGGATTAACAGCTGTCTTTGATTCCATCACTAATTTGACAGAGATCATTCACTAAGTGAACAATTCCACTAGAAATGCATTCAGAGACTAACAAACACCTTTACCATTGCTGGTAGGGCAGGTCATGGGCCACAGGCTCACTCTAGACCATATCCCGGCCAGAGAAGGAGGTGTGTGTGCCATCACCAACACCTCTTGTTTCTGGGTGAACACTTTCCACTAAATAGAGACCAGTCTAAAGGCAATCAATTAAGTGGTTGACTGGAGCCATTCAAAGTCCTATGTGACAAAGAAAGAAACGTCGTGCTCCCATGGATCAGACCTTTGCTTCGATCTCTGGTAACTATATTAACTGTTTTTGTCTATTGGGGCCATGTCTTTTAAATCTGTTAATAAAGTTTGTCTCTTCCTGACTTGAAGAGATTCAGACATGAATTCAGTTGGCCCAAGGAATTAAAAGAACCTAAATGTATTTGAAGAGCAATTCCACATGTGTCAAGAGTAGGGCTTTCACGATTGGCTTTTCAGAACCAGATGGACAGATCTTCCTTCCAAGCCACTACTGAATGGACTCAAGTCTCCAAGTATGGGGTTTTATTACACCTAAAATTCTGTGCACCCAGTTTGCAGAAGGATATGGATGACAGTGAAAACCCAAAATCCATTTGCAAAATCCCCACATAGATTGAGTTTCCAATGAATTCCTTCTGACCATTAGCCAGGGATATAGATCATTTTGTTTCAGGCAGAGTGCATTGAAATATGGATTACTTCTCTCCTTTGCCAGCCAGCCCAGGGAAGGGCAGTCTCTCTTAGGGACTTGCCAGGGTGTGTCCTTGATAGAGATCACCTTATTGGGACAGTGCAGGGGGTGATGGTGTCACAAAGTCATGAGTCTTGCTCTATCAGCCTTGGTCTGAAAGTCCTAGACCAATCTTTTATTCTCTTTTAATATAATGTACATGTCCCAATCATAGTTCGGTTCTCACTTGTGTAGTCCCATGTGTACCTATGATGTACTGATCTGCCACCAGTCATAAATTTATGACAGTTTCTTTTGTTCTATACCTTATTTACCTAGTGTTTTGACTGAATACTTGAAGGCCATTATGACCACATTCAGATGATATGCCTGTATCTTTGTTTTGTCTTTGGCCCTTTTAAGACTTAATAAATGTTCTTCTTAAATTATGTTTGACTTAGGGTCTCTTTTGTATCCTAAAACAGGTTGCCAATTAAGTACACAAACCATTTATATCACTTAGGGAGTCTGGGTAGAATTTAGGAGGTACTGTGTTTAGTTAGGACATAGAAGAATTGGTGGCCAATGGTGACCAAATGAGTGTGTGTGTGTGTGTGTGTGTGTGTGTGTGTGTGTGTATGTGTGTGTGTTGGGGATACAGGAAGCAGAATTAATAAGTTGACATTTTTATTTGAGAAAATTGATGATGCATTAAGACAATGGATTACCAAAAGTTGTCCCTAAACTAATAGTTTAAAAATCACCTGAGAAATCATTAGAAATCCCAGTTTCATGGTCCATCCCAGGATTAGTGAATCAAATACTCTGGAGAAAGTACCTAGCAATTTCTCTTAATAATCCCTCCAGATGTTTTTGATGCATGCTGGTAGAAGTAATTTAGGTGAAAAATATTTAGCTGAAAAATAAATTAGTTGGATTTTGTATATTTGGGGGCTTAAAATGTCTGTGAAGTTTCTGGTTGACCATGTCTGGCAAATAGTTAATATAGGGATAAAATTTAAGGAAATATTAAACTTTCAGATATGAATTTGCTTAATCCAAGGCAGTGGTTCTCAACCTTCCTAATGCCATGACCCTGTAATACAGTTCCTCATGTTGTGGTGACCCCTCAACCATAAAATTATTTTCATTGATACTTCATAACTGTAATTTTTCTACTGCTCTAAATTGGGCAACCCCTGTGAAAGGGTTGTTAGACCCCCAAAGGGGTCAAGACCCACAGGTTGAGAAGCGCTGATCCAACTGGTAATATATTTTTTTATATTGGTGTTAGGATAGTCAATAATTTTATTTTCTCAGCTCAGATAATGTTGGACAATCAGTTACTTAAGTAATTTCTTAAGTTCAAAGTTTCTTTTGCTGTTCTTCATGTAGAAAATGTATTAAAATAAGAGAAATTAGGTTTTTATTTCCCAAGCTAGAAAATGTATTAAAATGAGAAGTTAGGTTTTTATTTCCCAAGTATACTTAAAGTGATTGATTCAAATAATATTTAGATATCCATATTTTAAAAAGTAAAACTGAACTTTAAAAATTACCTCTTGATCAAATAGTGGGTATTCCTTCCTGACATTTTAGAAGGATATTTACCTCATGATGCCATTACACAGTGTAATTATGTAGCTGCACATTCTAATTGCACATTCTAATTACATGATCACACATGTTATACTAATTATATAATTAGATTTAATTATAGCAATTGTGCAAATACATAACATCAGAATCAAAATGAATTGAATTAAAAGAAGCCTTGAGTTTTACTCATGAGAGTTATAAATTTATAAAATAACCGTCAAAAAATTTAAAGCAGTTGATGTTCATTTCAAATGACTTCACTGATCATGAGCAGAAACTGCCTTCTTTGTTTACTAGTTATATCAACCTTTACAACTTTGCTGAGATTTGCAAGTTGCGTTGTCCGGAAGAATGAAGAGAACTCGAAGGAAGGGAGAAGTAATTACGAGAGCACACAGCGTCTTAAACAGAGCAGAACAGCTCCATTCTATCCCCATTCATAGTTTACTCTTTGCTCTGACAGCCATCAAGATTTTTATCAGATCTGAATTCCTAGCTTTGTCATTTAACTGCCAACATGAAGATTCTATGAATGAGACAATTCACTATAATTAGTATTCTCTTGGACTTCCTCAGGATTGCAAATCTTTAGATAGTATCTCAAACATTGGAATGTTTCAATAGTTTCACTTGGTCTTGGTCCTGGGAAAACAAGGATTTGCTAATAGTATCTCCTTTAATGTAGAGTGATCTGATCACTTTTGCATGTATTTTTTTTTTTTAAGCTGAAGGTTTTAACTGAGGAAAGTATATCGGTTTTAAATGTGTTTCCCCTTCTCAACCTGCTAGCAAATGGCTTGTGAAGGAGGATAGGTCTACCTTTAGGGGATTTCCCAGCAGCTAGGTACATAGCACAGAGGAGGAAATGTCATTTAAAAAAAAAAAAAGAAAGTAATTTTAATTGCATGTTCTCTTGGAGATTCACCAAAATGGCTGGCTTAATTTCCCAAGGGAACTTATTTCCTCCGTTCATAGAATATGGAGACTGTCTCCTGGCTGACAGGGAGCGTCGATTTATTTTCTTCCCTTTTGCTCTGTCGCAGTAACCTTGCAATAGCAGTTGCTGACTGGGAAATGGACAGACCAGATTTCTCCTCTGTCTTATCCTCTCCTCATTAGGTTACTCAGAATGTCTCACACTTACTGCCTTGGCCCCTCATTTGTCCTAAGTAGCTGACACATTCCTGTAACTATCAGTATGGAAATGAAACCAGCATTCTCTTTGCAGGCTGATCAGTATGCTGACGCAGCACTCTGCTTCCTGGTTTGCTTTAGAGGTTCCACAAGCATGTGACTGTCAATCCTTGCTTTTATTGCCTCCAGAAGTGGCTAGCCTATGCAGGAACCATATTTTCTTGTGCACAGTCGAGATAGAGAACTGTGCACCCTCAAGCTTCCTACACCCTGAGCGAGGTACATCACAAGGTCACATACGAGCTTGTGATAAATGGCACACTTACTGGAAATAGCATGTCAGGCTGCATGTCAATTCTCCCCCTCCCCTCTTTCCCCCCAACTGTGGACAGCATTGCTCCCTGTGCATTTGGTGATTCTATGTCTGCGTGCTATCATAATTACACTTTTCATTATTAGGATACACAGGTGTACCCCCCCAAAAAACAGAATCATTTTCAATGCTGTATATTTAAATTATTTCTATAACAACCTTATCACCTTCAAAGTATTCTCCATTTCTCTTGTTAAATCTGTGATTCCATTCTTGGAAACATTTTTCAAACTCATCCGTTTTAGATGGCTGACAAAATCTCCCTCATTTTTTTCCTTCACCTGTTCTAAGTCATCAAATCACCATCAAATCATATCCCTCTGCATTCACAGAAACAAAGAAATCACACAGAGTGAGATCAGGTAAGTAAGGTGCATGGGGCAAGAGTGGCATACTGATTTTTTTACCAAAAAAACATGCACTGAGATGGCTGTGTGAGCAGGTGCATTGTCATGGTGGCAAAACTAGTCCCTGTCTGCCACAAATCAGGCCTTTTTTGTTGCACACTGTTACACAATCTTTTCAGAAACTCTAAATAGAAAGGTTGATAAATAGTCTGACTTGGTGGAATGAACTTCAAATGCACTATGAGTCAGCATTTTCTTTTGTTCAGGAAGTTGACTGACATCCAGAATGAGGTTTGTCATCAATTGACATTTCTTTTCTTTTTTTAAATGAGAAAACCACTTGTACACTAGAGTTTTGCCCATAATGTTGTCCTCGTAAGCTGTGTGCAACATCATAACAATTTCTGTGGCATTTTTCCCAAGCAGAAAACAAGATTTCACAGCTACACACTGTTCTCTTAAATTGGTCATAAAAAAAAGAGAGAGAGAGAGTTTTGAGCAAAAAAGTTCCCCGTGACCAGAGAGAACCTTCCCTGGCAACACCACTGGTTGCATTAACTCAGAGAGAATTACTTGATGCTTCCCTCGCTGGAAAAAATGTGTACTATAAAAGCTCCACCCAATAGAGCATTTTCCTAGTTTTTTTGTTGTTGTTGTTGCTTTGTTTTTGTTGGGGGGTGGGGGCGGTACCCCTTCGTGTACCAATCCCTGAATTGTCACATGCCTCAGGGATTTCTTGATCTCAAAGATCTTATACATATGTGGTGTCATATTCATTTTCTTCCTGTGATTGAGAATGGTTAGACCCACCTGTGAAAACATGCAGAAGTATTATGAAACATTAGTGAGCTAGAAGGCACCTTTCACTTATTTGGAATTTTTGCCACATGGAAATTAGACAAATTTAGAGCATTAGAAACTTTGGAGAATACATGTTACAACCCTGCATTTTGTAAGGGAGAATTTAGCTTCTTGGAAGTGATTACAATTGTCCAAGGCCATATAGGTAGTAGGTAAGCAAGGTAGAACCGATGTTTTATGAAATTGTGTCCTGTCTCCACTACACACCTGCGTCTGTCATCCGTGATCTGTGTCCGTTCATTCATCACTTACAAGTATTTATTAGAATATCTATTATATTCTGGGAGTTCGTTGATAATTCAACTACTAAGAGAGGTTGGCAGTTCAAACCTACTCAGAAGTGTCCAGGGAGACAGACCTGGTTATCTGCTCCCAAGAGGTGACAGCGTTGAAAAGCCAGTGGGACAATTTTATTGTGCACAAATGTAGTCATCATGAGCAATAATTAATTATATGGCAACTAATTATTCCAGGTTGTCTTAGGTCAGGTTAACTAGGGAAATAAATCCAGTGACAGTCATGTATGTGTAAAAGAGAGATTTATACCAAAAAATCATTATATATAAAGACAACTGTCCAATTCAAGGTAAGTCCTTCTTCAGATTCATGCAGTCCCATGCAATGATGCAGATAATGCAGAATCTGGGAATGCCACAGGTTGTTGGGTGCAAATCATGTGAATCCAATGGCATGGTAACAGTACAGGCCTCTGTCAGCAACCAAGGACAACCAGTGGGAAGGTGAGGACAGAGAGAGAAGGGGAGGTTCCTATGGCCCACCCTCAGGAGAAGGCCACTTCCACACACTGAGGAGGCACCATGGGGCTATAACCTGATTGACAGATTGAATACCACCTTTATTTTATATATCTTCAAGTTGACATGAAATTATGTAACTACACAGAGGTACTGGTGATAAGGATACAGATCTTGGGCAATACTTGTCCTGGAGAAGCATGTATGTAGACTCCACAGAAGGAAAACCGAAAAATTAAATCCACTGAGATCCAGCCGATTCCAACCCTCAGTGACCACGTGTAGGGTTTCTGATTTTGTAAATCGTTATGGGAGCAGAAAGTCTTTTTTTTCCTCCTTCAGAGAAGCTGGTGGATTGAATCATAGGCCTCGCAGTTTTCAGTTCCACACTTACCAACATTACAGGGCTTCTACAGAAGAGAGGGCATACTGTTAAGTTATCCACTTACCAGCCACTATGTAACAGCAAAACTGTGACTCAAGAATGATGAGGTGGCACTCTTGGATGCTTGAAAGGGGAAAAATTCATTAGTAAGAGACCCAGAGGAACTAGTGTCCAGGAAGATCTGGGCCCCAAATGGCAGGTGGGTGTGGCATTTATACTTTATCTGCATGAGCAAGGCCACTGAAGTGGACTAGGCAGGGATTTCTAGTGCAGGAGTGGTCCTTATTAAAGGAGGAAGGGGTGTAGAAGATGGGTGCATTACAGGAATGAGGAATTACATGGGGTGAGACAGTGATTTTCTTTTCCCATGGTTAAAATTCCCTATTAGCATGTTCCTTACAAGTACATGGGAGAAAGGGTAGAGTATTTGCCCCCTTAAAGATTTACGTCCTTTCAAACCTGTTATAGGGTTACAGCAAATCTCAATCAACTAGATGGCCATGGTGGGGATGCAATGAGAATGCATGATCAATGGCAAATAAACCACTTGTCCCCAAATCCTGATCAATCTGGGTAGGAACAACAAAGGTTGTTCAGTAAACTAACTGCTCTTCTGCATCTTGAAGGATAAGTAAAAGTTAAATGAATGCCTGGAGGAATGAAGAGTCCTGGTGATGTAGTGCTTACGTGTTAGGCTACTCTGCTGGGCAGTTCAAAACCACTAGCACCTCCATGGGAGACAGACCTGTCTCAGAAAACCCACAGGGTCGCTCCTGTCTCAGAAAACCCGCAGGGTCTCTCTGAATCACCCTTGAGTCGATGGCAGTGAGAGAGAGCAATAAGGAGGAGAAAACTCCAGGCAAAGGGAACATTTTATACAAGGTAACAACACAGTGAGTCTACACATGCAACTAATTAGTGTAGCTGTCTTGATTTCCTAGGGCAAAGTCTCCTTCAATATTTACATGTCTATTTTATCATTTGCACAGTACAACCTCATTCCTGCAAGTCTTTGCTCAAATGCCACATTCCTAATAAATCCTACCCTATCTTTTTTAAAACTAAAATGCTCTTGCATCCCAATTAACCTTAACCTTAAATTTTGCTTCTAAACATTAAAAAAAATACTTTTATTGAGGGCTCTTATATCTCTTATCACAATCCATACATTCCTCCAGTGTGTCAAGCACATTTGCACATGTGCCACCATCATAATTTTCAAAGCATTCTCTTCCTACCTGAGTCCCTGATATCCGCTCCCCATTTCTTCTCCCTCTCTCCACGGCCACCCTCCCTCAAGAACCCTTGATAAGTTATAGATTATTTTTTCCATATCTTATATCATCCTCCGTTGCCCCTCACCCACTTTTCTGTTATTCGTCCCCCTGGAAGGGGGTCATAGATTGATCCTTGTGATTGGTTCCCCATTTCTCCCACACCCTCCCCTAATCCTTCTGATATCTCTACTCTTCTTGTTGGCCTTGAGGGGTTTATCTATCCTGGATTCCCTTTGTTGTGTGCCAGAAGAAGCCAGCTCCTAGCACAATCACTATGGGTTCGGTAGGCGCAATTGTACAGTGATAATAAGTAAATATTACAGTAAAGTTATAGAGAGCATGATAGATAAAAGAGATATATAGAAATAAATGGAGTCAGACACATTTCATGGTAGCTTTGCTCACCTCAGCCCCATTTGGTAATCCACGGGGAGGGAGAGAGAATTTTAATGCTCCCCAAGCTTTTATACTCTCTGGGGATGTTCGAGCCCCCACATTACAGGTGAAGGCATACGTTACAGGAAAGTGTTGTGCTACAGGTATTACAATGATGGGAGGGGGTGATCTAGGGACATACACACTATAGGAAGAGGAGGGACAGCCGGTTTGGCCTGTCCCTGGCCCAAGTGATAGAGACTATTATCAGTAGGATGCAAATTTCGCCCACAGGAGCCTGTCCATTGTCCCCAGCAGCAGGGAGCAGGCCCACCCCTGTGGTGGGATGAGACAGCAGTCTGGCAGCAAGGATCTGACTTCCCCCCACAGTTGTGGGCTCTTATCTATAGCAGTGCACATGTTCTGGCCTAATCTGATTTGTAAGGCAGCATTGAGGTCATGATAGTGGGGTAAAGGACTAGAGGAAAGTTGTGTGTTTCATCGGTGATATACTGCACCCTGACTGGTTCATCTCTTCCCTGTGACCTCTCTGTGAGGGGATGTCCAATTGTCTACAGATGGGCATGCCCACCCCCACCCCCACTCACCTTGGGTATGGCTTTATTCTCTGACTTAGATACCTGATACCTCATCCCATTGACACCTCATGATCACACAGGCTAGTGTGCTTCTTCCATGTAGGCTTTGCGCTTCTGAGCTAGATAGCCGCTGTTTATCTTCAAGCCTTTAAGACCCCAGATGCTATATCTTTTGATAGCCGGGCACCATCAGCATTCTTCACCACATTTTCTTAGGCAAGGGACATTTATAGAGACCTAAATACAGAAATTTACATATGTAAATATATATATAATTAGAGGGGAATAGAACTATGTACTCATATCTATAGGTTAAGAATTAAGGTTGCAGATGGACATTGGGCCTCAACTCAAGTACTCCCTCAACACAAGAACACTTTGTTCTAACAATCCGGCATTCTGTGATGCTCACCTTCCTGACATGATTGCTGAAGACAAAATGGGTACTTTTAAACATATTATGAAGCTTAATTTTACCTTAATATGTAATATCTGTTTTCTATCTTTATTTCCCCTCACATCCACTCTCTAACTCCCCTCACCTACCTCACCACTGTCAATAGAACATATGCTACACAAGGTAGATCATTTTGGGTTGTTCATTGTTTCCCATAAAGAAAATCTGACATGCAGTGTTGACTGAATAAACTTATTCTGTTGATTTTTCCAAGGATCAACTCTCATCTTTATTGAATTAGTACCTCTTTCACTTCACTGTGCCCTAGCTCCATCAACACTGTAGTCCATCATAGATATTTCTCTTCTACAAGTTCAACTTCATACTTTTCATTGGGTCCTTACCTTCAACTGATCAATAGTCCTATATTTGTTCATAAAATAAGCAAACAAATATTTTCTGGGACCAATAAGCAACATCATGCTACATAGAAATTTTATGTTTGAGACATTGCTGCAGCCATTTCCTTTTAAAATTTTCTTTCTAATATTTTTTTAAAGATTATTTTATTGAGGGCTCTTACAGCTCTTACAATTCATCCATCAATTATATCAAATATATTGCCATCATTATTTTCTAAATGTTTACATTCTATTTGAGCCCTTGGTATCAACTCTTCTTTTTACCCTCCATCCCCGCTTCTATACTCATGACCCTTTGATAAATTATAAATTATTATCATTTTCATATCTTACACAGGCTGCTTTCTCCCCTCCCCTGTGATTTCTTTCCCCCTCCTCTCCCCAGCATACCCCTACTCTCCTGGTATCACTACTCCCATTTCTGTTCCTGATGTGTTTATCTGACCATGAGTCCTGGGCTCTTATCTGTACCTGTCTGTGTACATGGTCCTGCCTTGCCCACATTGAAAGGTAGGACTAGGTTCATGATGGTGGGAGATGAGAAAGCCTCAAGGAACCAGAGGAATAGTGTGTGTTTCATTGGTGCTATACTTCACTCTGGTTGACTCACCCCTTTCTTGCTACCCTTCTGTGAGGTAGTGTCCCATTGTTTACAGATGGGTTTGAGGTCTCTGCTCTGACCCCTCCTCCTTCTCAACAATATGTTTCGTTTGTTTGCTTGGGGTCTTCTGATGCCTGTTACCTGATCCAGTTGACACCTCATGACCACACAGGTGGGTGTGCTTCTTTCATGTGGGCTTTGTTGCTTCTCAGCTAGATGGCTGCTTGTTTATCTTTAAGCCTTTAAGACCCCAGACACTATATCTTTTGATAGCTGGACACCATCAGCTTTCTTCAGCACATTTGCTTACGCACCCACTTTGTCTTCAGTGATCCTTTCGGGAGGGTGAGCATCACAGAGTGCCAAGTTGTTAGAACAAAGTGTTCTGGCTTTGAGGGTGGGCTTGAGCAGAGATCCAAGTCTGTCCACTTCCTCAATGTATTGCTATATAAATATATGTACCTATACCAATGCCTCTATTTTTATGAATTAATATATTTCCATTAGTGCACACCTATGTGTGCACTAATGTGTGCACACCTATGTGTGCACTAATATCCTATTTATACCTATATCCATAGCTTTGCTTCCTAGATCTTTCCACTGTTTCCTTTTACCTTCATCCTTTCCTTCCATCACACTTGCCCTTCTTCTTCCTCTTAGTAATTACTCTCAGCTAGATTACTGTTGTGACAACACTAACAGGATCTCTACATCTTCCTCATTGTTGATTTTAATTTCCTAGTTGTTCCCCTGTTTATGGCACTGTTTGCTCACTGCTCCCTTCCCCTGCCTCCTCCTCCCACCAAGTCTCTCTGGAACTGTCTGTTGCTTTCTCCTTGGGCTTGCTTCCCATGCCTATCTTATACAGGCAGGCAAACCAGCAATAATGTACACAATACAAAAAGATAACAAATTGAAAAAAAGAGAAAAAATTAAAGAAATAGAAAAATCATATATAAAGAAAAAAATAATAACTAGCAAAAATCCCTGAAAAAGCATAGGTAATTCCAGGTCTGTGTGCTGACCTTTATGACTATCTCCCCACTTGTCTTAGGGGATTCTGGGAACTACCCCTTCTTGCCTGAAGTCTATTTTGGGGGCTCCTGTGGGGCTCTGTGACTTTGCTTTGTACCGTTTTGATGTTATGTTCCCTTCTTGGTTTACCCCACTGAGGGGGATTCAGACTGCATTCACTCCCTGCTGTGTGTCACTAGTATTGCCCTCTGTTGCAGTATGCTCCAGTGTGTGTGTGGGGGGTCATCATGTCTTGAGCTGTTGTCAGCCCTACAGTCCTCTTTGTGCCTCAGCAGCTCTGTACAGGGACAGTAGGGCTTTATGTGCCGTGCCACAATGGGGTCTAGAACTTCACTCTCTCCTTTTCCTTCTTATTTTGCTTCCATGTGGGCATGGCAGGCAGGCCCCTCTCCCCAACCTTAAGGTTAGTGTTGTCCTCTGTAGCACATACTTCTAGAGAGAGGATCACTTTGGCCCTGAAGGGGCCGGCCCTGTAGCCCACTCTGTTCATGCACTGCTCCATGTGGTTACATTGCTTTAAATGCAACCATTTTTATAATCAATTATGTCTCTGGTCTTCCTCATTTTCAATGACCCTCTCAATTTTACTGAACATGATTTACTATTCCAGGAACTGCTTTCTCCTGTTAACTCATAGTATGAGAGACAATGTCTCACCCTCCTTGCTTTTAAGGGAAGTCTGGCTGTTCTTGTTTTAAAATAAATTTGTTTTTCAGGCAGTCCATGTTTTATTCAATATTCTTCACCAACACTATAATTCAAAAGCATGAATTATTTTTTTGTCTTCCTGCTTCATTGTCCAGCTTTTACATGCTTATTACGTGATTGCTAATACCAGGGTTTGGTTCAGGTGAAACTTAATTCTCACAATGACATTTTAGCTTTTTAATATTTTAAAGATGTTCTTTGCAACACATTTGCTCTATGTAGTGTGACATTTGATTTCTTAACTGCTGCTACCATAAGCATTGATTATGTAACTACATACAATGAGATCATTGACAAATTCAAGGAACTTTTCTCCGTTTATCACAATGTTGCTTATTGGGCTAGGTATGAGGATTTTTTTTTCTTTCGGTATGTTGAGATATAATCTACACTGAAGGCTATAGTCTTCATCAACACATATTTCAAACCTTTTCCCCTCTCAGTTAGAAAGGTTGTGTCATGTGCATAATGGAGGTTGTTAGTGAGCCTTTCTCAAATCCTGATACAATGTTTTCTTTGTATAGCCCAACTTGTCAGATCATTTGCTCAGGATACAAATTGAATAAATAGGTGAAAGGAGACTACTCTAACATATACATTTCCTGATTTTAAACCACATACATAGTCAGTCTCCCCTTGGCTTGTTAGAATGAAGTCATTTTGGTTTAGGTATAGTGCTTGTATTTGTATGAATACAATGAAAGATTTGGGGATTCTCATTCTTTGCAGCATTATCTATAATTTTTTAATTGAATGACTTTGCTTCCAGGAACCAGCTCTATAGTGTAGTGTAGTACAAAGCATTGCAGTGCAGTGTAGTGTAGTATAATGGCCATTCATAATACGATCTGATGTTGAAAGCATAGTTTCCTGAGGGGTCAGATCTGTCTGCAGAATATTCAAGCAGCACTCATTTTCTCTCAGCCCTCCACTCTTTTATTGACTAAGCTTTAGATTTTGGAATGTAAGCCTGCAGGTCTCTCGGCTGCCTGACCTGCAGATTTAGAATTCACCAATGCTTGCAATTTTAAGAGCTATTTTCTTTCTTTCTTTTTAAAAAATGATTTCATTCGGAGCTCTTACAGCTACCATAACATTCTGTAGTTCAATCACATCAAGCATTATTATACAATTGCTATCACAATCGATTTCAAAACATTTCTTTCTTCTTGAGCTTCTTTAACAAAATCAAACACACAAAAAACCTCAACCCCAAGGAAACTAGACTATAATAAAAACTAGAACACATTTAAAATGCATCATAAGGGAGAGCAAATGATAAGACCAGCTTTAATCCACTTTCTAGTGCACTCTGTCTAACAAAGCTATTCACATCCCTGGTCAATGGTCAGAGAGAATTTGCCAGAGACTTAATACACATGGTAACCCTGCAAATGGACTCTTGACTTTCGTATCCATCCTGAGAACTCTGCTTAAAATTTAAGCTCTAATACAGTTTCCTTACCCAGTCTGAGATTTTATTATTTACAATCTTATAGCACACAAACTAGTGTATAATAATTCTACTTGGAAATTTTTTCCTGTATAAATTGAAAATCAGTGAGTATATAAATAAAGTCCACGGACAATTCCATTATCTTCCATTATCTAAGATTTATTTTGACACAGACTTGATGGCAATTGTTTATTTTTGTTGTTGTTTGTTTGTTTTGATTTTGATTTTTCTTTAGAGAGTCCAACTAAATTAGAAGCACTCACCCAGATATTTCATGAGGATAGGTGGGTTTAATTCTTGTCTTTTCTATCTTGTATCAAATATATGTTTACTACTAAATAGTATCATATGTATTTTCAAAGTTGGAGAGTAGAGAATAGTGGTTGTTATTTCAATAATGAATGAAAAAAGGTGGTTGTTATTGTAGCAATGAATGAAATAAGATTTCAAAGGGTGACAATATTTATTAACCTTGGTGTATGGTTTTTGGAAGAAATCTGAGTACTAGAGGAAATTATTTTCAGGGCTTCTGAAATGAGAGCAAGGAATAGATCATCTCTGTCCCTGAAAGATGCTAGGTGTAGGTGGCAGGTGGTGCTTCCAACTATTGCAAATGGTTAAACATTGATAACTAGATGAAAGGTTGACAATTTGAACCCACACAGAGATGCCTCCAAACACAGGCCTGGAAATCTATTTCCCAAAGGTGACAGTTTTGAAAACCCTGTGGGGTTTTGATACTCCACACCCATATGGGTCATCATGTGTCTAACAACAACAAGATGGAAGACAGTGAGGAGAAATCATAACCTCAACTTATATGTTAGATAGACGGAAAAGGAGTACATTCAAGGAAGATCCTGCCATGGTCTGACTTGCGGTTTGTAGATTTTAACTTCTCATACCTTCTATTTCTTCATTCATAGGATAGAGCAGTTTGAATAGAGTCTCCGTTTCCTTCCAACCTATTACTTTATGATTTTATAAGTAGTTCCTAATATTCTCCTCCTCCTCCACAGTCCAATGGTTAAAAAAATAAAATAAACTAGGAGCATAAAAATTTATTTTGTCATCACTTTGTCAACCACTGACTTTCCATTTCCTCATTTATAGTATAAGCACACTGGGGCAGAAGGATGATCCTTTGGGTCAGAGCTCACTCCATTGATTCTGGGGCTTGGAGTGAGACCTGTGCAACACCTGGTGTGTGAGGCCACTGTGAAGTGAGGTGTCCATTGGTGGCACAGAGTGCCACCGGCAGAATGTTCGTGGTCATGGCTGAGGGCAGTCACAGACACTGAGTATGTGGAAAATAATAAATGATTTTCAGTTTTCAGGAATATCTCTGAAAGGCTTCTTAAATTTTATTGCACACACAAATCCTAGAGGATCTTGTTAAAATGTAGATTCTGCTTTAGTGGGACAAAAGTGGTACAAAAGATCTTGAATTGTATCACATATTGCTGACACTTCTGTCCCATGGTCCATAACCAGAATAGCAAGGATGTAGAGAGAATTAAAGAAATACAGCGATGTACAAGTACATGGCTGAACAGTGCTGAACTTGCTGATCTGTGTTGTAGATTATTAGGTGTCATGCATGTTATGGTGGATATGCAAAGCTAAGAGAAAGCTTTCCAAATAAGGCCAGAAGTGAAGTTATCTTTATACTGCCCAGCTGCTCTTTATGATGTGAAAAGACACATTCTAAAATTGTCTTTTCACCTTCATATCTGCTTTCTTTCTTTCTTTCTTTCTTTCTTTCTTTCTTTCTTTCTTTCTTTCTTTCTTTCTTTCTTTCTTTCTTTCTTACTGTGAATCTTTGGTTGATTTTCCTTAGCTTCTTAGGCTCTAGTTAGCACCCTTTGATTGCTTGCATTTTCTTTTCATTTATATATTTATCATTTTATTAGGGGCTCATACAACTCTTATCACAATCCATATATACATCAATTGTGTAAAGCGTATCTGTACATTCATTGCCCTCATCATTCTCAAAACATTTCCTCTCCACTTAAGCCCCC
>NW_022107407.1:9423473-9424960 GCF_000313985.2 Echinops telfairi | reverse complement strand
TCTAATTGGGGTCATTGTCCTCAAGGCCTGGTGGGCCAGGATGTGCTCCAGTCTCTCCTCCTCCCCCGTCATCTGCTCCGTGTGCTCTGATCAGATACATCTCTCTCCCAGAGCTGCGGATTCAGTGCCATCCTTTGAAATAAATTCTTCTCGGGGGGTCGGGTGGGTGTTTCAGGCATTCACTTAGTATTTGGGACTGCGGCCAGCCCCCCAGACCTCTCTACTGCCTCCCTACTCCACGCCGGCATGTTTCATTCACATTTTGGAGCACTGGGTTGACATCTGGTCCCTCTTTTCCTGTGGAGATATAAACAATACCCTCCCCTTGGGTGGGTTAGGGCCCCATGCCCCCGCTACCCATTTCTTCCTTATTTTCATCATTTTTTTGTTTTCGTTCCCTTTCCCCCCTCCTCCCCAGTTGTCTACCATGTGCTACTGTATACAAACATTCTTGAGGTGAGGACCAGGTAGTAGGGCAGGGACCAGATCAAATGCAGGGATGCACATGGTTGCTTGCATTTTCTGGGGCAATGACTGATTGTCTGGAACTTCCAAGATCTGGCCAATCTGGCCAATGCTCCAAAATGGATGTGGTGATAAGATCATTACACACTTAAAAATTCTACAGTCTTAAATTGGACAACAACATAGCAATAATATCTACCTCTCTATATAAACACAATTCTTGTTTCTGAAGCTTAATTCATTTTTCTCCTTAGACCAGCTGGCTCCCATTATTTTTATTAATTCTTCTTATAGTACGATTCAAATTTCTCTATTTATACTTTGGCCCTGCAGTTGGTTTGGAAAGCAGAGATCCCAAAACATATGGGAAAAAATCTCTCTCTTGAATTTTATACCTTTGAGTCTTTGGGGCCACAGTTTGGAGACATGCCTCTCCAGTCCAGAAAGGATGATTTCTGCGAAATGTTTATAGCATTAGGTGCCTCTGGTTCTAGTCCTTTTTAAAGCATACCTGATGTGGACTTAATACCAACAGACTTTGCATGTGTCCAAGCCTCTGATATTTGTGCCCAAGCATTAATATTTGTGAAAATGGAAAGTAAACTAGAAGGTCCTCTTTACATGGAAGGTTTTGCTATTATAGTGAAAAGAAATTTATATTTAATAACAAGTGTCTAAAAATGTTATATTTTAAGAAATATTGATTGGCAGAATAAAAAATTTCACAACTGCATTCTTTCACCTTTTAAATAGTTTGGCTAATGCTCTGCAGTATATCTTTTTATACATGATATATGCCATGCATGTTATAATAGGATAGTAGAATTAACAGTATCAATAACAGCACCAGAATATGCCTAAGTGCAGAAGGGATATGGCCTAGTATTAACACAAAAGTGATTTTTTTAAAATCATTTTATTAGAGGTGCATACAACTCTTATCACAATCCATACACACATCAATTTTGTAAAGCGCATTTGTACATTCATTGCCCTCATCATTCTCAAAACATTTTCTCTCC
>NW_022107407.1:9409293-9422694 GCF_000313985.2 Echinops telfairi | reverse complement strand
AGTGATCCGTTCGACACCTCGTGATCACACAGGCTGATATGTTGTTCCATGTGGGCTTTGTTGCTTCTGAGCTAGATGGCCTCTTGTTTACCTTCAAGCTTTTAAGACCCCAGATGCTATATCTACAAAAGTGATTCTTATGAGGGAAGGGTCACACATATTTCCATTCTTCCCACTTTTGACACTAGCCATCTTCCCCCCCTACACAAACTCAGACTCACACTCATGGACATCAGGTTGATTCTGACTCATAAAGATCCTACTGGACACAGCAGAACTGTGTCTTTGGGTTTCTGACACTAAATCTTAAGAGAGGACACAACGTGACTTTTCTTCTGTGGAGTGATTGGTGGGTTTTCTTAGGGTCAGGCCGAATGCTGAGTTCCCAGCCCCCAAAAGTAGTGATGACTCATGATCATTCATCCCTGAGCTGCTTACCTTTTTCTTCTACACCTGAGCTTGTATCTGGGACTAGACTTAGAGCCCAAGGGGACTTATTTTTTATTATGTTTTACAAAAATGCTCTTTTGGCAAAAAAAGGAATTCCTTGCAATTCCTTTCCTCTTTGATATTTTAGGCCAAATGATCAGTGCTTGGGCGTGGAAATTACTAAGGACAAGTTGTTTGGGGTCTGAACATTGGTGGTACACCCCTCCTCAGTCAGCATCATAATTAAGGGACTATGAAATCTCAAAGAAGTGGGTGGATATTTGGAAGAATTTTATATTTTCCAATTAGAGACCCATGAGAATGAGAAGTGAGATACCTGCTTTTCCTCACCCCAAAGAGGTCTTGTGCAGCAGTTTTACCCAATGCCATGCATTCTTTGAGATCTTGACTGCTGCTTCCAAGAGCATTGATTTTGGATACAAGTAAGACAAAATCCTGGAAAACTTCAATCTTTTCTCCATTTATCATGTCACTATTGGTTCAGTTGTGAGGATTTTGGTTTTCTTTCCATTTCGTTTAATCCACACTGAAGACTAGAATCCTTGATCTTTAAATCCTTTTTCAGAAAATGCTTCCAGCCCTCTTCACTTTCAGAGAGCAAGGTTGTGTCATCTGCATATTTCAGATTGTTAATAAGTCTTCCTCCAATCTATCTACATCTTGGAAGCTGATACTATTTTAGTAAGTATATGTATGAATTCACAGAATCCCAGAGTTTAGTGTGACCTTCAGGGTTATGCAGCCTATGTTGCTATGTGGTTTGACAAAGTGACCATTAGAAGAATAGTTCTACAAGAAGACCTGCTCATTTCCCTCCCCCAGATGACTGCTGACAAATGAGCAATCGTTGCTCTTCCTCCTTAAACCTCCTTATACCAGTCTCCTTATAAGTATCCATCTTGAATTCCATTTTTGTTTCACCATGAACTTCTTGAAAAGTGCTATTGGTTATTGATAAAAGACATGCATTTTAAATGATTCTTTATTAAGCCAACTTTTAAATGAAATTGTGTTATAATGGTGAAATATCAGGTGGGAGGTAAAGTATGATCCTTTATGTTTATGATGACTAAAGTTGAATGCCAACTCAACTGAGCTCCATTCTCTGGTTTAAAATCAGGAAAGGTGTGCATCAGCGTTCCGTCCTCTCACCATATGTATTCAGTCTGTAGGTTGAGCAAATGGTTATAGAATCTGGATTATATAAAGAAGAATGTGGCATCAGGATATTAAAAAAAATGCAGCAGTGCATCAACAGGAAACTGCCAGAAATTCAAGTCAAATTCAGAAGAGGATGTAGGATGAGGGAAATTCATGCTGACCTCAGATGGCCATGCCTGGAAGTAGAGAATACCAGGAAAATGTTTCCTTGTGTTTTATTGACTGTGCAAAGATGTTCAACTCTGAGAACAATAAACTAGGGATAGTTATAAAATGAAGACTCTAGAACTCTTAATTGTGTTGACATAGAACCTATACATAGATCAAAGGGTGGTCATTGGAACAGAATAAAACATGTTTTAAAATCAAGAAATGTTTGGGTCAAGGTTTTTTCTATCACCCTACTTATTCAATATGAATGCTGAGCAAATTGCTCAAAAAGACTTGACTGTTTGAAGAACACAGCATGAGGATTGGAGGGAGATTTATTAATCTGCAATATGCAAATTTCACAACCTTGTTTACTGAGAGCAAAGAGGACTTGAAGCATTGTTGATGACGATCAGAGATCTTTATTATGTATTACAACTTAACGTACAAAGTCCTTGCCAATGAGAAACCTCATGATAAACTCAAAGGATTAAAGTGGTTGTGTTAGTCTGGGTAGACTAGAGAAACAAAATTTTTAGACGCTCATATTTTATAAGAGAGTTTTATATAAAGGATACATGTATTTAAGTAGTTATTTCAAATGTTTGTATTTATTTATTAAAACTTTAAAGAATACACTTATAGTTTAATAAAAATAATAAAATTAACTGCACATACCTAAAAAATAAAAAAAGTTCTAAAGGTTTATGTTAGCAAAACAAAGATTTTCATTTTCCTAACGCTCTGCACTTTTAGCCACCTTTCCAGAGAAGCTTTTAAATGTTAGATAATTTTGCTTGTTGACTTTTTATTTCCCTATAATATGCTTTGGTTGATAATTCTTGTTTGATGACTTTAACCACCATCCATCGATTTCCTGCTACAATAAAATCGTGTGCACCCAACGTTGTATTGATGAGAGCCTGCCTATGACTTCAGGCTGTGAAATGCTTTCTCAGAGACAGGAATCACTCACTGCTGGTTGATGGTGGTGGGAGGAGGCAGGGGAGGGAGAGTTGCTACACTTCTGGCCCTGGAAAACAAAGGGTAGTGTCATAAATCACACCCTCTACTAAGGTAGAGACTTAAGATAATGTACCTTAATCACGTGACAAAGAACTCCCAAATGGGATTATAACCACAGGCAGAGGCTAGACGGGCCATATTCGTTGACTGCCCCCTATCAGAACACTGTTGTGAATGTTTAAAATGGTTATGATGTGTCAGACCAGCAACTCACAGTTCTACTTGTCTTTTTTTTCACCATGTTTTGCTCAAATTTCTCTCCTTGTATGACCATCTATTTCTCTCTCTTTTCCTCTGAAGTTCAGAGTCCCAGGCTTATCCACCACGTTTGTTTCCTTTGATCTGTGTCTTCACTGAAGTGGCCTATCTGCCGAGTCTTCCAACTACCCAAAAACCTTCTTGACAGTAGTATTTTAAGGTGTGTTGGAAGCTCCAGGTACAGAGAGAGGGGTTGTTGATGGTTTAGTGTGGTAGGGTGAGAATGTTGAAATTCTGCTAGGGGATTCCCAAATGCTAGTGGCTGGACATAATTTTCTCTAGGGCTCTTGAGTTTTCCTGAGCCAGACCCTCTGATAGCCTCCAAGGTTAAGGGAGTCTTTCTGCCAATGTTCTACATAAAAAGGGTTTCAAAAATTCATAGAATGCCATTATTTTTCAATTCTACTTACCCCAGCTTTTTGGAAGTCACTTTATATAGACATGGAGTGATGGTGGGGACAACATGGGTCTTTTACTTGTCTACACACCCCTCCCTCCCCACCCCACAAGGGCTTCTGTTCATAGCTCCTGGTTTCTTGAGAATTTTTCTAAGGAAAAGTGGCTTGTATTACAAAAAAAAATTTTTTTCCTTAGACTTCTTACTCAAAACTACTGAATACAAATATTGGAGGGCATATTTCAGGCATTTTCACTTAAAATGATAAAAGTTATGAATTCCACAAAATTCCTTCTGATTTACATGTTTAAAAGCTCTCTTTTTAATTTCATTCTTTCTTATTCTCTCTTCTTTTTTTAAATAAACTTTCCCAATGCTGATGTTTACTCTATGAAAGATATACAGTATATCTGTTTCTGTATCTCTCTATATCTACCTTTACCTATATATTATCAACTTCTCTATTGTATATATATATATATACATCCCCTTCCCCCAATCTAAATCACATCAAGCCATCCTCTGGATGTCATTAATCAGAACTAGAATGAGCAATGCAAGTATGACTGAAGAGCATGTATAATGAGCATACACAAATCAAATAAATCTTTCCCAGATGGTTTAGGGAAAGAAAAGCCCACGTTAAAGTAATAGGGCCACAAATAAAAATCTAGCCAAAAAGAGACTATGAAAAGAGGACATGGCTATTATTATTCCATTAAAAATCAAGCTATTCCCAAATGTTCTGGTCAAGTGGAGCTATGTGTTATGTAGATTTCTCCAAAGGATGAATGATGCTTTCTCAAACAGGGTCTATTGTTTATGGTTTGAATGAGAATAAGATACCTTCCAGTACATTGAGGACAAATCTGGCATATTAAACCTTTCAAGGGTCCACTGTTGCCACTGGGAATTTCTGTGAACCACATAGATACAAGGTATTATAGGATATGGATTTTGCTATTTGGTTATCAGAATTTAGTAGCTGAAAGTTACTGAACTGCCCCTTTGGAGTTTCTGAGGTTGTAAACCTTTGTAGAAGCAAGAAGCCTAACAGCCCAGTGTGTAGCACATTGTCCCCAGGTAGGGCTCCTGTACTATGGAATTCTCACCCATAATAAACTCCTTCATAAAATAAAAGAGTCAAAAAGAAATACAAATGCGACTCAAGGAAATCCTACCTGTAAATATAAAGTAGAGAGTCACACCGTTAAGGCCGCTGGGATCTAAAGGTCCTGCTGCTATGCTGCAGGAGAAAGATGAGGCTTTCTACTCCTGTAAAGAGTTAGAGTTTTGCAAACCCACTGTGGCAGCTCTACCCTGTCCTATAGGGTCGCTATGAGTCAGAATTTACACAATGGCAGTGAGTTTTATTTTCCCCACATTTGGCGTTACTCTATGTGAAATTAACTGCTTAGGAGGGCTTTAGAAGGAAAATTTTAATATCATAAATTGTAATAGGGTTCTTGGTAAATAAATCAGTATTCTGCAGCTGGCATTCATCTTTTTGTCAATATTTTTGATAGCAGCTAATTTGTACAAGTAGTATTGCCTTCAAGATCATGCAATTTAAAAAATTTTTCTACATAGTTAATAGCACACGTTTTAGAATAGCACCGACTATGGTAATTAAAACAAGCAAAATTCATTGATAGTTGGTTGTGACTTGCTTAGCATTGTGCTTCATAATTTATTACTCTAAAGAACTCATTGCTTCTTTTGCAGTGTTTGAATTGAAATGGCATTCTGTTTATGCTTTCATGGGCTTTAATTTTTTTGTTTAAACCATCTTATTGGGGGCTCTTGCAGCTTTTATCACAATCTATACATCCATCCATTGTGTCAAGCACATTTGTACATATGTTGCTATTCTCATTTTCAAAACATTTTCTTTCTACTGGAGCCCTTGGTATCAACTCATCCCCCTACTCCCCCACTCTCCCTCCCTCAAAACCCTTGATAATTTATCTTTTTTTTTCACATTTTACACCGACCTCTTTCTCCCTTCATCCACTTTTCTGTTGTTCATCTCCCATGGGAGGGGGGGTATACATAGATAGTTGTTAACAGTTCCCCATTTCCCCCCCTCCCACCTTCCCCTCCCTCTCCTGGTATTACTACTTTCATTACTGGTCTTGAGGGATTTATCTGTCCTGTATTCCCTGTGTTGCAAGCTCTTATCTGTACCAGTGTACATGCTCTGGTCTAGCCAAATTTGTAAGGTAGAATTGGGGTCATGATAAAGGGGGAAAGGAAGCATTCAAGAACTAGAGGAAAGTTGTATGTTTCATCATTGCTATACTGGATCCTGACTGGCTTATCTCTTCCTTGTGACCCTTCTGTGAGGGAATGCCCAATTGTCTACAGATGGCCATTGGGTCTCCTCCCTGAAATCCCCCTCATTCACATTGATATGATTTTTTTTGTTCTGGGTCTTTGATGCCTGATACCTAATCCCATTGACACCCATGATCACACAGGCTGGTGTGCTTCCTCCATGTGGGCTTGGTTTCTTCTCAGGTAGATGGCCACTTATCTTCAAGCCTTTAGGATCCCAGATGCTATATCTTTTGATAGCTGGGCACATCAGCTTTCTTCACTACATTTACTTATGCACCCATTTTGTCTTCAGCAATTGTGTCAGGAAGATGAACATCACAGAATGTCAGGTTATTAGAACAACGGGTTCTTTCGTTGAGGGAGTACTTGAGTAGAAGCCATGGGCTTTAATTCTGCTATCTGAACAGTCCTACTCACTATTGCAAACCTATATTTTTTCTTTTATCTAGTATTTATATATGTATATAAAACTATGATACATAAATGAATGTTCCTATTATGCCTAACTGTAAACATTATATTTTATGACTGCTGGTGAGCTTATCACCTTGTCTAAGAACCAGGATTCTATGCTCCATTGCATCCCATCCTCCTATTAGCCCCTAGAGTTAGCCTCAATAATTGTATTGTATACATACGCATCTCAAAACATGCATCATTTTTATGTTTCTATCTGAGGATTATTTAACATTATCTTTTTAAGACCAATCATATAACTGTATCCATAGTTTTCCATTTTATGGTTTATCTGTTTTCCTATTGAAAATGACCAATCTGTCAATCTCATATTAAAAGCTTCATTTGTTTCCCCAATAATGAGTTCTTTACATACAAATTTTGATGTATTATTTCACCAGGGATTTCTGAGCTCAGCTGGGTGATTGTTCTAATTTCCTCCTTTATCAAATTTAACTTCTGCCTTCCTTTCTTTTCTTTCCATGATAGACCTCTGCTCTGACAACATCCTGAAAATTTTGAGCGTTAAGCTTGGGATTATACTTTTTCTCCATTTCCCTCTGTGAAGATGGCCCCCAGGAAAAGGAGCTACTTAGCAGTCAGGGCAAAGCCTTCCTGCAAACAGATGAAATCCTGACATTGTGTAAGTATATGTGAGAGGAACATGAAGCTGGGAAGCATAAGCATCTACCCTCAGGACCCTGAAAAGATGAATTAGGCTTATGGGAAGGTTTCTTGAGTCCTTGTTAATTTACCATCTCATTTGGCATGCCCGCGCGGGGCTGATGGTGATTGCTTTCTCACCATGAGCCGTAGTGTTTCAAATGGTAAATCATAAAAATAGATCCAGAGATATCAGTACAAATGGAAACCTGTGATCCATCAAACATGAGTATTTTCTTTATTTGATTGACTAACTTGTCATTTTATCCAGCAGATATCACTATTTTAATAAACTGAGATTTATGACATTTATAATCTGTTTATTGAATTCATACAAAATTATTGAAAAGTAATATAACATTACTCATCCTTTTCTTTAAAATATAAATATTCAGTGTTTATACCCTTCAAATGAAGTAGAATGTTCTCCAAACTAGCAATGAATATCATTACCTCCTATCTCACATTATATACTGACTGAGGAATTGAGAAACTTCTTTAATAAAGGCCATGACGGACTACAGAGACTGAATCATGAGTTTTAATAACCACCATTGCAAAGATTTGCATATTCAACTTGTTCAGAGGTTTTGATTTGTTTGCCTTCTATTCTTATGGAAAACTGATCTGAAAGCATGATAATAAGGCCACACTTCTTGACTAGAGATTATTTCATGTGTAAGCAGAAGGAAATAGAGCTCAGAGAAAAGGCGGCTGCAACTCACTGCAGGGAGTTGACCGGGCTGGTGCCTGCACTGAAGTTCTCTCCAAGCCAGTGTCCCATCCCCTCTTCCACTTACCCAACTGCTCAAGTAAAACACTGCAGGATTCATCCTTGTTTCCTTCTTAATAATCTTTTAATTGCTCAATGCTCCCCATTTCTGCCTACCATAAATCTGAAATAATCTTTGACCTTAGTCCTTTCTCTGGTCCCCTGCTGTGCACCTGAGAATTTAGATCAGTCTCCCCTGTGGAACGATCTTCTGAGGTGTTTCCTTGTTTTCATTCCTCTTCTATGCAATTCAGAAACCGCACATTCCTCTGTCCACTAAAGTGAAATTTATGAGATGAATCTGATCACATTGCATTTCTAATTAAGCTCATTCAATCACACTTACTTTCTGTCACACTAAATCTAAACCCTACAGGCCTTTCCTCATCTTTTATAATTTGGCCTTAGTCTAACTTCAGTTTTGCCATTTGTCACATATACCTTACACTTTAGACCCCCTTAGCTGCTGAATCTCTGTATCTGTATATGTTTCCTCTTAGAAAAATAGGGGGTTTGTGTTAAGATGTGTTCTCTAGAGAAGCAAAACCAGTGGCTCTTGTATGTTTTTATAGAGATTTCTACTGAGAAAACTGAGACAGTTGTGGAATTGTCCAGTTTGGTTCAAGTAAGGCTTCTTCTGACTCCTGTAACTATGAGACTAACAGGAAACATGATGACAAAGTGGGGTGGGGGTTGTATGGGTGTGGGTGGGTGTGGCACAGGCTGTTGGATGTAGAGGTAAATGAATTTGAAATTGGCTCAAAGACTCCACCATGGGTAGCTCACTGATGCCTTCTGGGATCAAGAGGTGACAAGATATGACAAAATACCCATTTATAAAATATCAAGGGCTCATGCGGGAGGGGGGAGCGGGGAGGGAGGGGAAAAATGAGGACCTAATGTCGGGGGTTTAAATGGAGAGAAAATGTTTTGAGAAGCGATGTACAAAGGTGCTTTACACAATTGATGTGTGTATGGATTGGGATAACAGTTGTATGAGCCCCTAATAAAATGTTAAAAAAGAAAAAAAAAAAAAAAAGAAGATCAAGGAGCCAAACGCATGATCTAGCTCCAGCAGAAGGTGAAAGACCAAAGGAATTTGGCTCCATTGGCTCTCTCCCTCTCTTTTAATTTCTCTAAAAATAGTTTTATTGGCATACAATGAACATATCACAAAATTTAATTGTTCAATTTTATTAAGAAGAATTGTGCAACAATCGCTGCAATAAACTTTGGCAAATGATTTTTAAACTTTTCAGAAATCCAGAAGGACAACTCTACTCTATCTTACAGAATTACTATGATTCAGAATCGAATCAATGTTTTTTTGTTTTATTTTTTTAATAATTTTATTGGGGGCTCCTATAACTCTTATCACAATCCATATATCCATCCATTGTGGCAAGCACATTTGTACATTTGTTGCCCTCATCATTCTCAAAGCATTTGCTCTCCATGTAAGTCCCTTACATCATGTTTCCCCTCCCTCCCTGCCACCCCCTCCTTCATGAACCTTTGATAATTTATAAATTATTATTATTTGGTTATGTCTTACTCTGTCCGACCTCTCTCCTCACCCACTCTTCTGTTGTCCGTCCTCCAGGGAGGAGGTTATATATAGATTCTTGCAATTGGTTCCCCCTTTCCACCTCACCTTCCCTCCACCCTCCAGGTATTGCCACTCTCACCACTAGTCCTGAAAGGATCATCTGTTCTGGATTCCCTGTGTTTCCAATTCCTATCTGTACCAGTGTACATCCTCGGTCTAGCCGGATTTGTAAGGTAGAACTAGGATCATGATAGTGGAGAGGGAGGGGTTGGGGAAGGGGAGGAAACATTTAAGAACTAGAGGAACGTTGTATGTTTCATTGTTGCTGCACTGCACCGCACCCTGACTGTCTCCTCCCCGTGACCCTTTTGTAAGGGGATGTCCAGTTACCTAGAGATGGGCTTTGGGTCCCCTATCTGCACTCCCCGTCATTCACAATGTTATGATTTTTCGTTCTTTGATTCCCGATACCTCATCCTTTTTGCACCACGTGATCACACAGGCTGGGGTGCTTCTTCCATTTGGGCTTTGTTGCTTCTGAGCTAGATGGCCGCTTGTTTACCTTCAAGCCTTTAAGACCCAGACACTATATCATTTGATAGCACAGCACCATCAGCTTTCTTCACCATTGGGTCTCTTATATAAATGGCCACACCCCCAAGGAGGTGTCATCAGGCTGTGATTGATAGATTGGTATCCACCCCTACCTTTAACCAAGAGTGTCTAACTGACAAAATCCCCCCTTGTCAACGTGTTACCTGTACACAACTTTTTAATCATATAAATCACCAGAGACAATAATAAAATCATATTTGTGCTTAACATAATACAATGAATATGCATACAAACAAAAATGCACTAAACCCATATTTATTTTATAAATGAACAAAACAAAATATTTGATGTACACATCCAAATAGTAATTACTCATAATAATTAGAGTCCCTTTTTTTTGCCCCCTGACCATGTGGCTGTAGCTGATATTTCTAACTACCTTTGTCTACTACACATTCAATATTTTCATTGGCCTCAGGGAGTACCCGACTGTTTGTGATTCTTTGCCTGGGGTGGAGTGTGTGTGACTCAAACTAATTCTAGAAGAGTTCATGCTATTAGTAGTCATGTCAAAATTGGAATGCTTTACTTTACCTTTGACCTTAATCACGGAACATGGTAGTACTAATAAATGACCTAAGGAATCTCTTGGATTCCAGACATATTCTTCTTTACCACCATTATACAACACTAATCCCGTTGGTAATCAAGATTATCCCTGTCATGAGGAATAAACTAGGCCAGGACGCATTCTTAGCTGCCACTTCAATGGAATTAGTGCTATATCCACAGATGGGACAGTGCAGCAAGGGGTCAGGCTCATGGAAGAACAGAACAATGGAGGTTTCTAATCAAGAATGACCAGGTCATTAGGAGTAATAGTGGATGGTACCAAATCTTGGTTCCTGGATACGTGAATCCTGGCCATTAGAGAAACAGCATCATAGATTGAACACTGGTGTACAACATATACAGCCTCCTGGAGAACATTGCCCCAACCTTGCAAGATGTTGCCACCAGTTTGGTGCTGCAATTGTGACTTTAGAAGTCCATTCCATCATTCTATCAATCCAGGATGATGGAGAACATAGAATGAGCTGTGGATTCCGTGAACGAGTGCTCCTTGCTGCACTTCATTTGCTTTAAATTGAGTTCCTCGATCTAACGTAAAAGATAACACGTTGGTAAATACGACACTTTAAAGAAATCTTTTATAGCAGATGCCAAACAGAATGTGTGAATGGTTTGTGACTACAGCTTCCATGGGCATGGAATATAGATCATTGTAATATGAAACAATTTAACAGAATAATTCTTCTGTTTATCAGGATGTTGCTTATTGGTCCAATTTGTGAAGATTTTTATTTTCTTTTTGTTGAGGTGTAATTCATACTGTAGGCTGTCTTCATCACTAAATGTTTGAATACTCTTGACTTTCAGCTGGGTTGTATCATCTGCATATCACAGGTTATCAACCCTGTGGACACATTATGTTTCCATTTTTCTTGAGTTTGTCCAGCATACAGACTAAGTTTGGTGAAAGGATATAACCCTGATGCATACTTTTCATTATTTTAAGCCATGAAGCATCTCTTTAATCTGTTCAAAAAACTGCCTCTTGGTCTTTGTACAGGTTTTATATGAGCATGATTTAGTCTTCTAGAATTCTCATGCTTGGCACTATTATCTATAATTTTTCTCATTCAAAAAATTAAATGACTTTTTAGTTATTAAAACACAGTGTGTTAGGTCAATGTGACTAAGGAAACAAATCCAGTGTCACTCACATAAATACATAAAAGAAAGAGCTTTATATCAAGAAACAATTATGTATCAAGAAAGCATCCAGCTCAGTGCAACTCAAATCCATAAGTCGAATGCTAGTCCAAAAGACCCTCTTCAGACTCACAACTACATGCAAAAATGCAGAATGCGGGAAGATCAAACTCCGGTGGGTGCAGAGTTATGTGGACCCAAGATCAGTGGAAAAATGACAGGGCTCCAGCAGTTCTCAGAGTCACTGACCCCATCCAAGCAGGCAGGAAGGCTAAGGGCAAAACAAGAGCAGTGCCCTGGGTACTCCTCATACAAGGCAACACTCCCATGCAGACAGCATCAGATTATGACCTGATTCCCAGATTAGATTCCACCTACACTTTTAAAAAATTTTTATTAAATACTTTTATTGGAAGCTCTTACATATCTTATCACAATCCATACATTCATCCAGTATGTCAAGCACATTAGCACATCTGCTGCCATCATCATTTTCAAAGCATTTTCTTTCTACTTGAGCCATTGATATCAGCTCTTCATTTTCCCCCTCCCTTCCCCACCTGCCCTCCTCATGAACTCTTGATAAGTTATAGATTATTATTTTCATATTTTATAGTCCTCTCTTGTCTTTCCTCCACTTTTCCATTGTTCCTGATCCTGGGAGGGGGTTATAGGTTGAAACTTATTCTCCCTTCCTCCCCCAACCTTCCCCTAATCCTCCTAGTATCTCTATTCTCATCATTGGCCCTGAGGGATTACCTATCCTGGATTCCCTGTGTTACAGGCTCTTATCTGTAGCAGTCTGTATGTTCTGGTCTAATCTGATTAGTAAGGTAGAATTGAGGTCATGATAGTGTAGGGAAGGAAGAATTAAAGAACTAGAGGAAAATTGTGTGTTTCATCAGTGCTATACTGCACCCTGACTGGCTCGTCTCTTCTTTGTGACCCTTCTGTGAGGGGATGTCCAATTGTCTACAGATGGGCATTGGGTCTCCACACCACACCGTCCTCCCCTTCACTTTGGGTATGATTTTATTCTGGGTCTTAGATGCCTGATACCTGATCCCATCAATACCTCATGATCACACAGTCTGGTGTGCTTCTCCATGTGGGCTTTGTTGCTTCTCACTAGAGGGCCACTTATTTATCTTCAAGTCTTTAAGACCCCATACGCTATATCTTTTGATAGCCTGGCACCTTCAGCTTTCCTCACCACATTTGCTTATGCATCTGCTTTGTCTTTGGTGATTGCATTGAGAAGGTGAGCATCACAGAACACTGGATTGTTACAACAAAGTGTTCTTGTGTTGAGGGAGTACTTGAGTCGAAGCCCAATGTCCATCTGCAACCTTAATTTTTAACATTTAGATATAAGTACATAGATCTTTCCCCCCTCTCAATATATATAAATATATTTTATTTTGTACATGTCTGTATTTGGACCTCTATAAATGTCCTTTATCTCCTGGTTCTTTCCTTTATTTCCTTTTACTTTTCTCTTCTACCACCATCATGTTTGGCCTTCATTTGGGTTTAGTAATACATTGCTGCTACATTATGCCCCACTAGGCATCCTACATTCTTCTCTCCATTGATTTTACTTCATTTGTTGTTCCCTTGTTCCTGGGTTGGTTTATCCACCCTTTCTTTTTCCCACCTCCCCTTCTCTGGTATTCCCCCCGGACCATTGATCCTGTTCTTTTCATCTCCAAATTGTTTATCCAGCATGTCTTATCTAGATAGACATGCAGAGACATAACAAGCTTAAAAACCGGGCAAAGCCAAACAAAGTAAGAAAGGAAGTCAAAACTAACAAAACAGTAACAACAAAAAAATCCAAACCCATTG
>NW_022107407.1:9403251-9408789 GCF_000313985.2 Echinops telfairi | reverse complement strand
GGGGGGGGGGGAGTGTTGGGGGTGGTGTCCACATAATTGGGATTGAAGCCGACCCCACAGACCTCTCTATTGGTTTCCTGGTACATGCCAGTATGTTGTATTCACGTCTTGGCACCTTGGTTGGAAGCCTGGTCTCTCTCTCCCTCTCCTATATAGAAATAAACATTACCCTCCCCTTGGGTGGGTTAGTGCCCTGCCCCACCTCATGTCTTTTTTTATTTTTCTCTTTGTTTCCTCCTCCTATTTAGTTGGGTTCCATATGTATCCCTGGATTGGGTTTGGCCCCTGCCATAGTATCTGGGCCTCGCTCCAGGAATGTATGTCTGTATCAGCTTTTCCTCTATGCCCCAGTTTTTTAAAGCTTATCTCAGTAGACTCATGTTGTACTTGTCCTTTTGTGCTTGGTTTACTTCACTTAGCATAATTTAATACAGTTCTTCCCATGCTGCAATGTGCTTCATAAGTTCATCACTGCTTTTTAGGGATATGTAGTACTCCATGGTATGTATGCACCACAGTTTTTGGATCTATTCATCTGTTGATGGAAATTTGGGTTGTTTTCAACTCCTTGCAATTGTGAACTGTGCTGCAATGAACACTGGAACACAGATGTCTCACCATGGTTTGTTTCTTGCCTCTTCTGGATATATATGTCCAGTAGGGTGATTGCTGGGTCATATGGTAGCTCAATTTTCACCTATTTTAGATATCGCCAAATCGATTTCCATAGTGGCTATATGTACCTACAGGTCCACCAGCAGTGGATGAGAGTTCCTATCTCACCACAGGTCGTCCAATACTTTCTTGTTTTTTGAATTGGGCTATCTTTGAGGGTGTTCAGTGGTATCTCACAGTTGTTTTAATTTGCATTTCTCTTATGGCTAATATTCAGGAACTTTTTCTCATATGCTTACCAGCCATTTGGATTTCCGCCATTTATTAAGCTGGCGAAGTTTTTCTCTAAGAATTGTCTCCCTATTTTCACTGTTTACTTCTTTGTTGTGTCTTGTTCTGGTAGCCCAATTATTCTAATATTGTTCTTCTTCATAGGATCATACATGGGTCTCAGGTTTTCTTCAGCTTCTCTGATTGTCTTATTTGACTGCTTTTCCCATTTGTTGAAGTCTGCCTAGTTATCCTACAGGTCACTGGTGTGATTCTCTGCCTCCTCAAGTCTGTTAATTTGCTACTGGATTTTGTTATTGCATCCCTTAGGTACTGTATTTTTTCCCTTCGGTGCATGGCCTTTATCTCCTCTATCATTTATTCATTTTCCCGTTTTGCTTCCCTCATATCCTGTATGACTGCAAGCAGCATTCTGAAGATTTCTTTCTGTGGCAGATCAATGTCTGCTTCTTCTATGCATGTCATTAGATTCATGATTTCTTCTGGCACTGTCTTCTGTTTCTTCCACTTTTTTGTTGGGGCTGGTGGTTGCTTACATGTTGTTTTATAGGAGCTTTGCGCCATCTTCCAGAGTCTAAGAGCACTGAGCTCTCTCTTGGGGGACTTGTATGAGTACTTCTTCGAACTACCTGCAGGTAGCTTCACTGGGGTGTCAGGCTATTGCTGTATCTTTCTGTGGTTTCACTCTTGCCCTAGCCAACCAGTGTTCTTTTATTTTGAATGTGAGTTGGATAGTTCTCTCATGAGATGCTGGTCGAGTGGTTGTGAGCCCATGAGGATGGTGCTTCACTGGCTGGTCTCCCAGCAAGCTGTTTCTGATGGGGCTTGAAACACCTCGCATGGCATGTGGTGTTGCCCTCTGAGGGTGGGTGGGTGTACCCTCCTTGCTGTAGAGCACCGTGGATGGCAGGCAGAATTGCCCTAGTAGGAGAGACCACTGTGGAGGTTGAGTGGATGTTCCTGCACCAGTGGGGAACACTACAAATGGTGGGCAGGAGTTCCCCCAATCACTTGTAGGGCCTTGGGGTGTAGCTGGGATTTCCCACAACTGGTTGAGGGGGAGATCTCCCAGCCATTTGGAGTGAAAGCGGAAGGCAGATGTGATTTCCCCAGTTGCATGTAAAGCCAAGAAGTGTGGGCAGGAGCTCCAACTGGGCAGTCATAATTGCCGTAGGTGGATGGGAGTGACCTGGAGGCCATTAGTGGCTTGTGAAAAGAAAGAGGGAGAAGAGAAGAAAAAGAGAGAAAAGAGAAATCAAAACCAAGAGCAAAAGTAAAAGAAATTAAAACACAAACACAAAAAGCAAAGACAAAACAAAAGCAAGAAAAACAACAAAGAAATAAAACAACAAAAAAGAAAAACTGGGCCTGCTGAGACTGTGACAGGAAAGAGAGAAGAGGTAGAAGAAGAGGAAAAAAGAAGAAAAGGCGAAAGAAGAAGAAAAGAAAAAATAGATAGATAAATAGATAGCTGAGTCCCATGCCATGCTGTGTGCAGCACTGCTACAGTGGGCAGGGTTGCCCTAGGCAGAGGATAGGGAGCTGGAAGTGACCAGTGGCATGTGGAAGTAAACAGAACGAGAGGAGTAAAAAAGAGAAGTAAGAAAGAAAGAAGGAAAAAAAACTGCTCACAGACTGCCTGTGTTGGGAAAGAGGGAAGAAAAAAATAAAGAGTAAAGAGATAGCTGATCCCTGATCACCTGAACGTGGGGCTGGAGGGGTTTTAACCCTGCCCAAAGTTGGCAAGATCACCGTGTATGCCAGGTGGAGGTTTCCTCAGCAGCGTGGAGCACTGGAGAGGGCTGTCCTTGTGCGGTGTGCAGTATTGCCTCAGATGGCAGACTGGACTTCCCTCTGCTGTTTGGGCAGAGTTGTCCTAGCCAGAGGGTAGTGGCCTGGAAGCCAGCAGTGGCATGGGAAAGCAAAGAGAGGGAGAGAAGAAGAAAAAGAAGAAAAATGAAAGAAAAACCAAACCAAAACAAAACAAAACTGGGCCCACTGAAGCTGACTGCGGTGTGAAGGAGAGAAGGGAGAGAGAGTAAAGAGAGAAGAAAAAGAAACTAAGGAGGTAGCTGCACCCTGATTGCCTGACCACGGGGCTAGAGGAGTTCCCAACCCTGTCTCAAGGTAACAGAGTGGTGTGCCTGTTTGGTGTAGGGTCCCGCAGATGCAAGGCATGGTTGCCCTCATAGGTAAGATCACAGTGGAGGTCAGGCAGTGGTTCCCCCAGCAGTGTTGAGCACTAGAGATCACTGGTCTAGCTCCCTTGTGCTGTGTGCAGCACAGCAGCAGGCAGGGGGAAGTTCCCTCAGCCATATACAGGGCCCTAGGACAGGCAAGGGATCCCCCCACTACACAAAGGACAGGTAGGACCTCCCCAGCTGCATGTAGAACCACTGAAGGCAGACAGTAGCTCCCCCTGTAGGGCTTGCGGAGTTGCCCTAGATTGTGCCAAGACAGCTGATGCCCCAATAGCTCAGAGAAGTTTTTTCCCCCACTGGTCAACTGGAATTGACCTAAATTAAATTGGTCCCCTGGCGATTGGCTCTGCATTTGTGCTCAGTGAAATTATTCTGAGACTGAGGCTTGCTCCAGAGGCTCTTTGTTATGTTGAATGCCTCCTGCTCTGTAGCTAACTTCTGGCATTCCTTAGCCTTGCTCTCTTATTATGCTAATGTATGCTAGAGGCCTGTTCTGCAGGTTTTTCTTGGAGTTAAACAATGAACCTGGGATTTGAAATTTTTACTAAGAAAATATTTTTTCTCTTTTTTATATTGGGCGTATGGGGTGCCCTTATTTGGGGGCTGCCATGCTGACCCCCACAGGAGGAGATCTGGTTTACCAAAGAGGTTGCTTTCTTCTCGGCCAACTGGAACTGACTCTCCACCGTGGGCTGTGGCTATCCGCTTATGTTCTGCTACACTGGATCTGACTCAGGTAAATTTCCTGACGTCTTTTTAATTGCTGCAAATATATGGCGACCCATGCCGACCCTGACTACTAGGTTACGAGTACAAGGTAACTGAGAGTGAGGTGAGCTCTGGTGTGGGGTCTTGTGACTAGCTTTCAGAGGTTCTTTTTGAGTCTGGGATTATGACCACTTTTAGCCAGCATACTAGGGCAATCACTGCTTGCTGCAGGACTAGGGCACTGGTAGAGGCTCAGTCCGGAGCCTCTGAGTCCAACACAGTGAACCTAGAGTGTTTCAGTATGTTCTCAGTTTGCTTTGTGAGTTTAAATAAAAACAAAAAAACAGGGGTCTGGGCCAGACCCTAGTAGCCTCATTCTAATTTTAGGACTCGGCCTGTCAGTGTCATTCACCTTACCTCTTAATTTTCGGTCTGGTAGCAGGAACTCTGGGTGGGTAAATCTACCTGGATGCCATCTTTGGGACCCTCCCCTACACTTTTCCCCAATACATCTTCAAGTTGAGATGAAATTAACTATCACAGACAGTTAAACATCTTTCTAATATTCTCTGCTTTCAGGCAAGATTCCTTTGAGGTTAGCATTGATATTCCTCATCCAGGTCCCCTTCTCTGCTGAATCTAGATTGAATTTTTGGTAGTCCCCTGTCAATGAGGTGCTTAACTATATTTAAGGATCATCTTTAGGAAAAATTTCATTTGCATATGGTATTAAAGATATTGTTCAAAAGCGTTCTGCTTTGTCACCTTTCTTCTGAATGGGTGAACTACGAATCTCTTCTGTTGTGTCATTAGGTGCCGTGAAGTTAGTTCCTGCTTATAGCAGCCCTATGCACAACAGAATGAAACACAGCCCAGAATTATGCCCTCCTAAAAGCGGTTCTTATGTTTGAACTGATGGATGGAGCCATCTTGTGAGTCCATCTGTTGAAGGTCTTCCTCTTATTTGCTGCCCACTACCTTACCAAGCATGATGGGCCTTCTCCAGGGACTCATCTTTCCCGCTGGGGATCTGGTGGTATAGTGGTCACACGCTGAGCTGCTAACTGTAAGGCAAGCAGATCAAAACCACCAGCCACTCTAGGAAAGATGGGGCTTTCTACCTATGACAAGAGTTTTAGTCTCAGAAAATCGCAGAGGCAGTTTTACCCTGTCCTATATGATCACTATGAGATGATAACAAGGCCATGACTATGAAATTGAGTGTTTGATTTTATCTTTTCTGACAACATTACCAATGTACATGAAGAGAAGTCTCATTATCCTTGCCTCTAATGAACACTCTGATCCATTTCTTCCAAGACAGACCTGTTGGGTTTTTTTTCACAGCACTTGGTACTTTCAATATTTTTTGCCAGCACTATGATTCAACTGCATTGATTCTCCTTTGGTCTTCCTGACCAAGTGTCCAACGTGTCCACCTTTCTTTCTTTTTTTTTTTTAAATCATTTTATTAGGGGCTCATACAACTCTTATCACAATCCATACACACATCAATTGTGTAAAGCAAATGTATACATTCATTGCCCTCATCATTCTCAAAACATTTCCTCTCCACTTAAACCCCCGGCATTAGGTCCTCATTTTCCCTTCCCTTCCTACTCTGCCCTCCCTCATGAGCTCTTGATAGTTTATAAATTGTTATTTTGTCATATCTTGCCCTGTCTGACGTCTCCCTTCACCCACTTTTCTGTTGTCCATCCCC
>NW_022107407.1:9395235-9400768 GCF_000313985.2 Echinops telfairi | reverse complement strand
GTTGTTGCTGTTTTGTTGTACATTGTTGCTTGGTTTTGCTCTGTCTTGTTTTTGTGCATGTTGTTGTCTCCGCAGGTCTGTCTGGATAGGACAGGCTGGATGAACCAAATGTCCAACTTTCACCTGCATGTGAGGCAATTAAAAACACCATAGGTCAAGCATACCTTAATCTTCAAAGTAACCTCCTTGCTTTTCAACAGTTTAAAGAAGCCTTGTGCAGCAGATTTATCCAATGCAATGTATCTTTTTATCTCATGACTGCTGCTTCCATGAGCATTAATCGAGGATCCAAGCAAGGCCACTTCTCTGTCAGTTAGTCATATTGTGATTGCTTGGGTGCCACTGTGAAGCTATGTCACTGGTATTTTAAATGGCAGCAGAGCCAGAGAGAACAGGTTTCAGTGGAGCTTCCACACTAAGAAAAGACTGTGAAGAAGGGATAGGCTGCCCATTTTGGAGGAAGGAGCTGTTGAAAACCTTATACATAGCTTTGACATATTTTTGGATCTGAAGGCCTAATGAATGGAAGTAGTACCAGAATAGCCCCCCTCGGGTCACAAGACACTGGAAATATGACTGAGGAGAAACTGTCTTCTCAAAGTAGCGTTGTCTGTGGTGAGGTGAATGGAGTAAGCCTGTGGGAGGAAGGAATTTTCGTTTGCTTACAGGGTACAGTTCAAAATGAGAAGAGAAAGCTGAAATTCTACTATTTGGGGAGGTAATATGTAAATAAGAACCAAAGGTAGTGGAGGAAGAAGCTCAAGTTGCACTGAAAGAATTAGCCAAAAACAAGGATCTAGGGATTAATGGAACACCAATTGAAATGTTTCAACATGCTAATGAAACACTGAAAATAGTTACTCATCTAAGCCAGGAAACGGTTATGTGAATGATAGCTGTATGGCCAACTCACTGGAACTGATCCATATTTGTACCCATTCCAAAAAAAGATGTTCCAACAGATTGCTCAAATTATAGAACCCTATCACTGATATCATATGCAAGTAATATGGCTGAAGATCATTTAATAATGGTTGCAGTAGTACATTGACAGGGAGCTGCCTGAGGTACAGTTCTGATTCAGAAGAAGCCCTGAAATGAGATATAGTTACAGGTGTCAGATTGATCTTGGCTTAAAGCAGAGAATAGCGTAAAAGATGTTTACTTGTATTTCATTGACTATGCAAAGACATTTGACTGTGTGAATCATAACCATAGATAGCAATGATAAGAATAGGAAGTCTAGACATTTAATTGCACCTATTCAGAACTTGTAATGGATCAAGAGGCATTTTTGAACAAAATAAGGGACATCAGGGGTGTATCCTCTCACCATACTTATTCAATCTGTATTCTGAGCAAATATTTAGAGAAGCTGGATTGTATGAAGCATGTTGCATCAGAGCTGAAGGAAGGTTCTAGAGACCAATTCCCAAACAAAGGTGTAGAATATCTTTATACTGGTCATGAACAATATATTCCTCCCCATCCCCATGTTCACTTCATAAGAACAACCTTGAAACAAGAGACTTCACAACAGCTGAAATCACTCCTTTAAGAAGAGGGGAAAGAGAGAAGACCATCCACTTGATGCTATAAAACATGGAGACAAGGCTGTGAGATCAACAGGCCCACCACAGGAATGAGAGGAGAACCTTACTGGAACATCAAGTTAAGACCAGGGGAGGAGAGCATCTACATTTGAGAGAAAACACTCATATTTCTGTTGGTGAGTAGGGTGGGTAAATGTGGAGGAACAACTTCACATAGGGAAAGGATACTAAACAATAATTATGGGGAACTTAAGGGAAGAATAAATTTGGTTCTATGTTGATAGGTAGACACTTCACATATGCTTCTACTCAGTGAACCATGCCATGGACTGAGCACTATGATGAGCTCAGACACGGGCCTTAGAGAGAACATGGAATCCTCCAAGTGCCACATCAGAAGACTTAACCAGGATGCTTGATTTAATGATCTGGGCCCTACCTAAAATTTACCTGTACCCTTAGATTTATGACTGAAATACTCTGATGAAATAGGAAGCAAAAGATGATCACCCTAAGACTGGAAATGACAGTCATTGGATCTTGGGTGGAACCCCTGGCTTAGTGAGTGTCCAATGGGGCAACGGAGAGTCACCACATATGTAGTACCTCAATGCTCCACTTGCATTAATTTTACAGGTATTAATCTGATAGGCAAGGATCTGCCCTTGTGTATTAGTCCAGGTGAACTGAGAAACAAATTAATAGACACTCATGTGGATAAGAAAGAGCTTGATATAAAAGAGTAATTGTATATTAAGAAAACATCCCAGCCCAGTTCAGATCAAGTCCATAAGTCCGATATTAGCCCATATGTCTGTTACCAGTCTATAAATTCCTCTTCAGATTCACTCCACACATCCAATGATGCCACGTGCAGGAAGATCACAGACCAGTGGGCAGAAAGTCTTGTGGATCCAGTGGCAGTGGAAGCATCTTAGTGCTGGCATGGGTCTCTCCATGGCTCCTCCAGCTCCAAGACTCTGGCTGCCACAGCATAGTTCCATGTGGCTTGTAAACAGGAAGTCAAAGCAAAGTGTCTATTTTTATCCGGCCTGCAGTCAACTATTTATCTCTGTTGCACCTTAAAATGAGGTCATCAAGCTGCAAACTGATTGACAGGCTAGACTCCACCCCTTTGCAAGTTGACAGGAGATTATGTAACTGCCACACTGTGTAAGAAATTTACAGTGAATTTTCCCCTAGAGTCAGAGGAAACCAGCTTCCAACAACTGAAGGCCCAGGAGGCACCCTTGTATGGCGATGATATATAAAGATTATAGTCATAGATTAAAGTCATAGAGGATAGGAAAGATAGGAGAGAGAATAAAATAAAGGAGTCAAATACATTTTATGGTAGCATGCTCATCTATGCCCCTCTTGGAGGTCCACATGGAACTGGAAGAAGAGAGAGTAGACCTTTACTATCTTGGGACATTTATATATAGCCTTAAGACATGCATATTCAGTAGTTACATGTGTCACAAAGTGGGTGGTGTCTACCACCGTGAGCTCATAGGTGAGGAAACCAATTACCTGAATTAGAGGAAGGTATGAGGGGGGCTGGGTGAAACTGAGGGAAGAGATAGCAAAAGGATGTCTGCTTCTATAGGGAGATAAACTCAACCATGTGCTCACTTTAAGGCAGCATAGTTGTTAGGGAGGAATCTATGGCAATGATATTTAAAGCAGGATAATGTACATGGACTTTACCCCTAACTTACCAATGTGGAGGCTTTCCTACTGTGGAATACTAGCTTTCCAGATTCCCTCTGTTATAAGTTAGGGAATATAGTCCCCATTAGTGTGAGCTTCCCACACCCTAGCACCAACTCCCATGCTTAATGTAAACAGAGCTCAATCAATTAAGAAATCAGTCTGTACAAAGTAGAAACTCATGGACTGTGGCTCATAGTTGGACTATACTGGCATAAACTTCCCATATCAATAGTACCTTAAATTCTGTGGCATCAGATAAATTATTGATGTTATCAATGCATGCAACTTATACCCCAGGGGGATGTTGACAATGTTTTTTTATTTTTTTCTTTTGTTTGTTTGTGTGCTTATTTTTCTGTTTTTGATTTCTGATGTTCTTGTTTGTTTTTGTTTTTATAATAATATGATCGCTAAATAAAACCAGACTTGTTCATAACACGTGGACAAGCAGATGAATATGAGGCTCCAGCCTCAATCCACAAAGAGATAGTTCTTATAACGTGGCCTGCCTCAATAGTTGGCTTCATGAATAGATCACTGAAAAGAAGGTTGATACAGCAAAGTATAGTGAAGAAAGCAGATGGTGTCCAACTATCAATTGAAATAGTGTCTGGGGTTTTAAAGACTTGTATTCAAACAAGTAGCCATCTAAGTGAGGCATCAATGAAGTTCACATTGAAGAAACACACAAAGATGACGATAACGAAATCCAAGTAGGATGAAGGGAAAAGTATCAGAGCTTAAATTGTGAACACCCGACTTGTAGAAAGCTGTGGAGGACAGTGGGAACCCAAAGGGTATTTGCACACTGTCTTGTCAGATTAAGCCTGTGGCAGATCCTCTCTAGTCACAGGTGAGGGAATTGAACAGCTTTACTGTCAGAGATATTATTCTAAACTTGATTATGGTAGATTGAACCAGGGTATAATATCATACTTGAACAGGTTGACCTCCCTCTTGATCCAACCTAAATTTGTTCTAGGCTCAACTATTTCTCCCTTGTTTCACAACAGAAATTTTCTCACTGACTTTTAAAATATTGTTGGTTCTTTTCCTTCTTACTCTTCATTTTTATCTTTTTAGTATTATTAGTTTCTTCTTTCTATTTTGCTTTTGTTTTATTGTTTCTGTTAAGTTTCACAGTTTATGAGAACAGAGAGCGGAAGCATAGAGACAATAACTGATGTAATGGCTTATGTGGGAGGGTGAGAACTGGGGAGCAAATAATGAATGTGAGTGAGGAAGAGAGGGAGCATTGGAACTGATCGTGATGATGTACATACAGCTCTTTTGGACAGCGATTTAACTATGGAAGTGTATGATATGTGAATATTACATAAAACATTCCAGTAAAAAAAGAAAAGGCAAACAAACTTGACCAATGATTACCATGGGTGAAGAATGAAGAGGTTTTTGGTTAGTGTACATTTAATTTGTGTTAATGGTTATAAAGTAATTTGAAAAAGGATATCAATAATGACTGTGTAGCACAAAGAGTACAATCAATGGCACTAAATTATACATGTAGAAGTTGTTGAATTGGATAATGTATTGTGTATATTTTTGTCACAATTTAAAACAATAATTACACAAATAACAATGAACACAAGGAAGAAAAAATGTTCTAAATTGACTGTGGTAAGGAATGTACAATTTTTATTGATACGATTGAACTATTGATTGCTATGATATGTAGACGAAGTGCCAATAAAACTTAAAAAAAAAAAGGATTGGAGGAAGGCTCTTTAAAAACCCGAGATACACAGAGGACACATGCATGCTTGTTGAAAGCGGGGATGGCTTAAAGCACTTGCTAATGAAAATCAAAGATTTCAGACTTCAGTATAGATTATGAATCAATATAAATAGTACCAAAATCTTCCCATCTGCACCAATCAGTAACATCAAGGTAAGAGAAGAAAATATCGAAGTTGTCAAACATTTCATTTTATGGGAATCCACAATCAATACTTATGGAAGCAGAAATCAAGAGATTAAATGATGCATTTTATTGGGTAATCTGCTGCACAAGAACTCTTTAAAGTATTGGAAATCAAGGATGTTACCTTGAGGACTAAGGTGCTTCTGACCCTAAGCCATGGTATTTTCAATTTGCAAGTGAAAGTTAAACATTGAATCAGGATGACCAAAGAATAATCAATGCATTTGACTTGTGGTGGCTGGAAAAGAATATTGAAAGTACAGGGGAGGAGGTGGGGAAAGGAAACAAAAAAAAATGATGAAAATAAGGAAGAAATGGGTAG
>NW_022107407.1:9363219-9393484 GCF_000313985.2 Echinops telfairi | reverse complement strand
TCATGCGGGAGGGGGGAGCAGGGAGGGAGGGGAAAAATGAGGCCCTAATGTCGGGGGTTTAAATGGAGAGAAAATGATTTGAGAAACGATGTACAAATGCGCTTTACACAATTGATGTGTGTATGGATTGGGATAGCAGTTGTATGAGCCCCTAATAAAATGTTAAAAAAAAAAGAAAGTACCCTTGCCTGCCAAAAGGACAAAGAAATCTTTGTGTTCCTCAGATGCAAGGATGGTGAAACAACAGCGTCTTACATAGCTTGGACATGATGTCAGGAGAGACCAGGCCCTGAGAAGGATATTATGTTTGGTCAAGTAGAGGACAGTCAAACAGAGGAAGGTCCTTAATGAGAAGGATTGACACAGTGGTGATAAAATGATCTCAAGCACAGCAATAAGTGTGAGGCTGGCACTGGGCAGCGTTTCTCTCTTGTGCATAGAGTTGTTATGGTGGGAACCAACTCCATGGAAGTTAACAGCATGCTTTTTCTAGGTATCGAATTGATCTTTAATTGTTATTTCTGCTTTACTATCTTTTTTTCTGCACAGTTATTTTAGTGTGCACTAAATATCTGTAAAGACAAATTGCTTTTGATGATAGTCCCACACATTATTTTATAAATTAAAGAACCCAAATAAAAAACAAAACCACTGCCATGAAGTCATTTAGACTCATAACAACTCTATAGGTTAAAGAAAAATCTTACCAATTGAAAACTTGGTCTCTTCCATAAAACCTGTTATGAATTTCATAAAAGAAATTTATACTTATAAGATCTATACTCTTTCTTTTAGAAATCAGAAAGAATTGCAAATCTTCTGAGAATCCATGAAGTTATTGGCTGGAAGTGGGAATAATTGCAGTGGGCAAAACAGAAGTACAAAAGAATGCCTTATGTCTGGGCAGAATGTTATTCAGATGTGCAACTACAGCATGCCAAGCAGACAAAGCATAGCTACAAACATATCTAAAAGGCTGAGTTCAGGTTTTCATATTCCAGAGTGGCTTTAAGACAACACACTCACATGCATTTTCAGTGTCCTCATCACTCTTATTGATGCTAAGCCCCAACTATCTGGTTTTCCCTTGGTGGCTGCTCCCACAATCACTGGTTGGTCTCATGCCTGCTTACACAAAATATGACTTCATAATTTATTTTGAAAACAAATAGCCTAAATTTTCTTATACACAATGCCTTCATTTTTATAAACCATTTAATTGTTCCCTGACTATGACCTCCACCTGCACCCCTAAAACACAAACACACACACACACAGACACACACACACACACACATCCCTGGGAAGGGTTTATATGTAGATAATTGTGATCGGTTTCCTCTTTCTCCCTCCACCTTCCCCTTCCCCTCTTGGTATCACTACTCTTATTATTTGTTCTGAGGAGTTTATCTGTGCTGGGTTTCCTGTGTTTCCAGCTCTTATCTGTATCAGCATACAGGCTCTGGTCTAGCCAGATTTGTAAGGTAGATTGAGGTCATGATAGTGGGGTGGGGAGGCATTAAAGAACTAGAGGAAAGTTATATGTTTCATTGTTGCTATACTGCACCCTGACTGGCTCATCTCTTCCTTAGGATCATTCTGTAAGGTGGTGTCCAATTATCTACAGATGGGCTTTGGCAGTCTCCACTCTGTACTACCCCTCATTCACATAGATATGAATTTTTGTTCTGGGCCTTTGTTGCCTATTAGCTGATCCCATCAACACTTCATGATCACACAGGCTGGTGTGCTTCTTACATGTGGGCTTAATTGCTTCTCAGCTAGATGGCCACTTGTTTATCTTCAAGCCTTTAAGGCTCCCAGATGCTATATCTTTTGATAGCCGGGCACCATCAGCTTTCTTCACCACATTTGCTTATGCATCCATTTTGTCTTCAGTGATCCTGTCAGGGAAGGTGAGCATCACTGAATGCAGGTCTATTAGAACAAACTCTTCCTGCATTGAAGGAGTTCTTGAATAGAGGCCTAATATCCATCTGCTACCTTAATACTTAAAATATAAACATATGTGCATAGATCTATTTCCCTATCATTATATATATATATTTACATATGTACATGCCTGTATTTAGACCTCTACAAATTCCCTTTGCCTCCTAGTTCTTTCCTCTATTTCCTTTTACTTTCCTCTTGTCCCACTATCATGTTTGGCCTTCATTTGGGTTTCAGTAATTCGGGGGGACATGGGAGAGGGGGAGGTGGGGAGAAGGAATGGGGATGGCAACCAACCCAGGGACAGGGGAACAACAAGTGCTCTAAAATTGATGTAAAGAAAGGGTATAGGATGCCCGGTGGGCTTGATCAAGGGCAATGTTGCTGAGAGGAATTACCGAAGATAGATAGTTTTATATGTCAGTGACAATGAATTATATATTCATTATATACATATATATAGTTATATGCTATAATTATTACCATTATAAATTAAGTATTTAAATGGGGAAATTTACCAAGGTATAGCTGTTAAACCAATTCTGTTTTTAAAAGTCTTTTTTAAAATTTCGATCAGAAAGCATCAGAAATATTGATCTTTCTAGTAGAGACTTATTCAGGATTGTTGATTTACTCTTTTCTTTAGATGGATACTTAATTTAATTGAAAATCTGTCCTCTGTGCCCTAGGGGTGACAAATCTGAGTTTTGGTTAACTGCCATGAAAAACCAAGGTAGCCTGTGCTTGGAATCAGGGCCATCCTGTGCCAGGTATTACAATCCAGGGAGTCCAATTGAAGGGCCTCTGCAGGAGAGACATCAGAGCAAGTCATCAGCACTTGTTAAAAACAGGTCCATGTTTTTAGAACTCAAAAAGTACTCATTTCCATGAACTCATTAACTTGGTAAACTGTGAGTTGTGTACAGCTGCCAGATTGTATGTAGGGTTGGATGAATAATTTAGAGATAGAAGATAATGAAAGGGGCCTCCTATCAATGTTGTTAAATGAAAGCAACAAGTGAGAGTGGCAGTGGAGCTGGTACTCAAATCTTCTTGCAGTTGCCACTATGTGGTTTTAGGCAAGTTAATTCCTTTGTACTCATTTGCTATCTGTGAAGTGAGGAAAAGAATGCAACGATTGAGGAAATTTGATGTATCAACACCTATAATGCGCTACAACAGAGTTTGACACCCAGTGGGTGCCATGAACTTTAGCAATTTCAATATTTATGATATTTATTTTCATAATCACATTTATATGAATATCAGTTCATGGGTTTGATAACATGGACTGACAAATGCTAAAATGATTATTTTAAGAACATGAAATACTTGTTAAATTAATTGTACCAAGTAAAGGTGATTCATGGTTTTTATTAAGGCTATGTTTTAGTTAAATGTAAATTGATGATCTTTTATGGCTTATTTTTTAAAAAATATCTGTTTTAATCTCTTAAAATCTTTAGAGGCTATTTAGTATTATAAACCAACAAGTGCTAAGCATTCTTTTCTTAGATTCTTATGACATCAAGGAATTAAAGTTGGCATATTAAAGTTCTGAAGAATATTCAAGTAACAAAAGGAGAGTATGTTTTAGGATAATACACACCTACCAGGAGTGGATGAAAATCTTGTTTTGTTATTTACTATTTATAAGACCTTAGGTAATCTATATTATTGAATGATGCATGAAATACCAAAAGAAGATGGTACAGATAAACGGAGTCACTGTTTGAAAAGTAATTTATGGCCATTAAATGACTTCCCGGGACAGCATGCAATCAAAAACCAATGACTTAGAGGAAGAAGTCTAAGCTGCTCTGAAGATATTAGCAAAAGGCAAGACTCTAGGCATTGACAGAATAACAGCTGAGATGTTTCAACAAACTGATGCAGTTTGAGAAGAATTTTAAGAAATTTGTTCCAATAGACTGGAAGATATTCATATTCATGCCCATTACGAAGAATGGTGACTCAAAATAATGTAGAAATTATTGAACAATATCATTGATGTACATATAAAATTTTTCTGAAGATAATTCAAACATGGATGCTGCAGTACAGCGACTGACAGTTGACAGAAATTCAGGCTGGTTTTCAGAGAAGGACATGGAATAAAATATATCTCTAATGATGTCTTATGAATCATGGCTAAAAGCTGAAAATATAAAAAATATGTTGACTTGTGTTTAATTTACTTTGCAAAGACATTTTATGGTATGGATCATAAGAAACTATATGGCCAATATTGTGAAGAATGATAATTTCAGAACACTGAATTTTGTTCACATGAAACTTGTACACAGAACAAGAGGCAGCCATTCAATCAGAACCAGGAAATATTCCTTAATTTAAAATCAGGAGAGGTGTGTATCAAGGTTGTCTCCTTTGATCATACTTAATGAATCTGTTTGCTGAGGAAATAGCCAAGAAGCTGGACAATATGAAGAAGAACACACCATCAGGTGTGGAGAGGGGCTTATTGGCAACTAATGCATGATAGAATTGATCATGTGAGGTTATACCTTATTTCTGGATATTCCTGGACCAGCTAAGTGTACACAAAACTTACTATAGAAGATAATGTGAGTTTTTCCACAGTTTTTAAAAAGCCAAGTTTAATAATCATCCTTTGCTGACAACTTTTGACATCATAAAAACAGTAATGTATGCTCAAATTGTGCTGTATACAATCATTTAATATAAAATAATGGTGGATAAGGAACTACCATGTTCAAATACCACATTATAAAAAACCATTGGGTATTTATTGCTCCAATATTATCTAGCCATCTATGGCAGAACGAAGAGTACCAGAGTTTTCATTGATTATATGTAACAAATATATTTTTCTTGGAAATCCTTCCTGCTCCTCCTCCTCCATCTCCTCTCCTTGCTTTTTCTTGTTCTTTCTCTTCCTCTTCACTCCTTCTGTATCTCTACCACCATCTCCATTTTTATCATCTTCATCTCTTTCCACTTATCTTGCTACCTCAGCTGAGGGACCTGCCAGTTTCTTTCAGCCTAGAAGCATCCCCTTTATTCTTCTTTCATTTTTCCCTTTTCTTTGCTCTCTCCTTATTTGTAGACACTTCTTCCCCTTTATATCCCTTCTCCTATCTTGGGGGTCTAAGTCACCATTCAGGTGACTCTCAGCCTTGCTACCTTGTTTCTTGAAAGAAAAGAAAGCGTGTTTGTACGAGTATTTTGAAGTATCCTCTTAGATAACCCCCTTTATACTTAGGTTACTATTATTCCTTAAAATTATATTGCTGTTTTTATTGATCATAAATTTTAACAAAGTGCTTGGGTAAAAACGACAAATGATCTGCTTTGTGATAAAATATCGTGTACAACTCACATTACAGTAGCTGAAAAAGTAGGAGTGTGTGAGTTTTGACCTCATTACTTATTAAGCAAATTAATATTAAGTCAGGGAGGTTGCATTTTTCACGTATCAAATACGCAAACATAAAAATAGTCATGTCTAGTGTAGGGACATGGATACTTTCTTTCTTGTCCTACATTCAAAGTGTAAGTTAAGGTGGCTTTCTGATTCATAATTTGGTCATCAGGCATATTAAAAATGTTTCTGAGAAGTCCATGATTGGTTCATATCCCAAGGAAACAATTAAGGCTTCAAGGGAAATATCAGTTTTACAATGCTCACGATATTTTAAATTGGAAAATTAAAAAGTACCTAATGATATAAAATTGATTATAATAATATGATTCCTTAATCTATTGAAATGCTATCATCATTATTATTTTAAATATTTATAATATACTATAGTATTCATTAACCTAGAAAATTTATCACAAATCTGTAATTTAAAGAAAGTTAAAACAGGTATAAAGTACTATGTATTTGAAAATTTCATTTTGTAAAAATATGTGTTTATGAACATAAAAAAATCTATCTGTAAGATGTGTCTCACTATTCTAATAGAGGTTGTAGCTGGTATTGTGAATGGTTATATTTTTGTGCTCTTCTTTTCTATAATGAGACATGTTGTTTATGTAAAAATAAAAAAAGCCAAAACTCCACTACTTTCTCCCATCTTTTACGTCTTTTTTTCCTGGATCTGAAACCTCAGGCAACAAGAGATACTGTTAGTACTCGGTCAACATAGTTTCTCTCTTATTTGTTGTTTAGAGGTTGATAGTACCCTAAAATACTGATTTTTATTACAACCCTCCTCTCCTGCTGTACACCTTTAATGTACAGAGTCACAATTAGTGGTAAAATGACCAAACATCTCAGGGCTTAAGCTTGAACCCTAAACTTCCTAATATGTAATTTAGGTTACTTCAAATAATGCAAGTGCTCCTAATGGGGAATGCTGAAGCTGATAAAAGAATAAGGATGCTTTAAAGAACAAAATTGTTTAATATGGATGTGTAAATGGCATAATAAACTGAATCAGCACCATAATTCTCAATAGAACAATAAAAGTTATCTTAATAATGATCATCATCATGTTTATATTTCCAGCATCTGTACATCTGAATAGGTCTTATTGAAAATGTCCCAGGGATTAGATTATTTATTCTTAACTTTGGTTGATTGTACCCCACTCAGCCCTACTGGTAAACAGATATTAGAACATCTGGGGAGGAGAAATCTAAAGTTAGACAGGCCCATTTTATGTATGTCATTTCCTCGTGGTGAAATATCTCATCCAGTGGCTCCACTTAAATGATGAATAGCCCGGGAGTTAAGAGAGAACACTGTCATTCTGTATGTTAAACTACTTGTAATAATAGTCATTTATTGAGGTATGTGCAATGTTTTAAAGATGGAAATTATTGTCATCAAGTCATTATTATAAAATTCTATGAGGCCATTGCCAGAACATATGTTTTTGACATTGATTTTTTTCCCCAACAGTTTTGTGGGCACATAAGTTATATATCATACAATTGAGTAGTTCAATTGTTCAATCACATAGAAGGGATTTTACTGTGACAAGGATGCTTGGTGTTTTGTAACACTCATAAATAAGGAAGATATTATTATTTTGTAAAAACATTGGGGAACAAGTTCCCTTAAACCAACTATTAAAGTTTAGGAACTTCTAAGATCTGTGTCTTATATATGTTTGCTAGTCTTTCATTTTTAATTGAATAAAGCAAAAGCTTTAATTTTAAACTAAGATATTACGTAGACTTATGTCATAATTTTATTTAAAAAGGCTCCATTTCTCCCAAACTCAAAACTTTGGTTGATTTACTCACCAAATCTAACTTGCTGTCTGAAAGTTAAATATTTCTATGTGGGCTAGTAGCTCTTTATAGACAAAACAATGTGCCCATTTTCACGAGAATGCTTAGCATTTATTTTCCTACAAAATATATTTTAGTTAACATTTATTATGATTTACTTCAAAAGAAATTCACTGAAAAAAACCCAATCAAGATGTACAATACAAACCCATAGTTAATCTACCCTCTGAATATTTTTACAGATTTTAGAAAAACCTAAAAGTTAATCTAAGAAGTTAGAGAAATATGCATCCCTGTGGATTTATGGTGGCTCTTCACAGAACTACTGAATTGTGAATCTTGTAAGATTGTCACGGTTATGCTGGATTCTCCTCATAGAACATGATGAATTGTTGTGTGATTGCACATATGCAGATGGGAGGGGGAGAGCGCTGGTTAACTAATTTAAGTGTTCCACATCACTTCTAGGCAAAAAGGAAATATGCTATTGCAGACATTATAAAAAAGCTGTTTTAGCTTTCAAAGTGTAGTCCGCAAAACCTGATCTCTCTCACAGCTCTTCAAACCCTATATCAACATGATTTCTAATGTTCAAAGAAGAAGCTACACATATCCTAAATATATGATAATAATAGCACACAACTTGGGGAGAAGTTACCATATACTTCAATTATCTCACACAGCACCATCCTCCCTTCTCACAAAATATGGATCTAAAGTTTTGGTATGTTTTTAAGTGTCATTGAATCTCTTCTGATTCACTGTGATTCTATGGAAATAAGCTGTTGTCTAGTTACCAACCATCCTCACCATCACTGTTATGCTTGAAACCTTTCTTGCAACCACTGTGTCAAATTGTTTTGATGACAGTTTTCCTCTTTTGTCTTGATCCTCTACTTTACCAAGCATAATAGCCTTCTCCAACCCTGGTTCCTCCTGATAAGGTGTCCAGAGCAAAGGAGACTACATCTCATAATTTCTTATTTCTGAGGAGTATTGTGACTATTCTTCTTCCAACACAGCTCTGGTCATTCTTCTAGTAGTTCATAACATACTTTATATCCTTTGCCTAAGGCTGAGAAAAGACAAACTCATTTTAGCAATAGTACAGAAAACATGTATTTTTTCTCTGTTCATTTTTATCCCCCAAATTCCAAAGAGATCTTTAAACACACACACACACACACACACACACACACACACACACACACACGGATAACTCAGAAAAGAATTTCAGTTTATACAGTTTATTCTAAATAAAATATTTTTTAACTTGTCTCTTCCATCCGTGCATGGCTGAAGACACATTCTCTCAGTAAAACACTTGTTTTAGTCTCGTTACTTGTTTTAAAAAGTGGAGGTGCAATCCAAGCAGTGGTTCCAAAGGGCAGAAGGGACAGTTTAGAAGAAAATGGTGACTATATTTATTTCTCCGAAGGGACAGTCTTGATAGATTTTTTCTGGAAGGACACAGGAGGATCACTGAGGCTTGTTATCTCACAGGGTGATCACTGAGGCTTCTTATCACACAGGAGGATCACTGAGGTTTTTATGAAGAAGTTTTAAGAAAATATAAAACTTCATCGGTGAGGAGAAAGGCAGCAAAATGGTACAGAGGAACATTTTTTCCATCATCACAATGTGCCTTCTCATTCTTTGAGGTGAGCAAGGAATCTTCTATGAAAATTCATTAGGATTTTTTTCACTAAGCATTACTATTTTATAATTGATATTTCAATAGTGTTTGCTGTGAGATTTACTCTTCTCAGGAATCAACTATGTTGAAAAGAGAGAGAAAGAATAAACTATTAAACTGATAGTCTGAAGACCACGTTTCCTCAAAATATTGTTATTCCTTTTCCTAAACAGAGGGGATGGGGAGATTTTCTCTTCTGTGGAACTTAAAGAAGTTTTTAAAAATCTAGTACATATATCTAAAAACATTTAAAATCACTTGCCATGTTTTTCATGTGATTAACGTATTCCCTAACACATAGTAAGTACTCAATAACTATTTCCTTTCTTGTCATTTTGTAATTTATATTGCACTGACAGAAAGTATATCAAGAAAATACATGTTAGAAAATTTTGCCCGAAGGTGCGCTGCTTTTCCTGATATTTAGCAAGATATTCATTCTTTCCACACATCATCAATCAGTTTTGGGTGTAGCTCAATCTTCATGCTTTCCCCCCCACCCTCCCTGCTATTTTATTTTACTTATTGCTTCTTTTACTTATTTTACTTATTTCCAAGTGGAATGTAAACAATAAATGTGATGTACAGTAATGATGGAATCTCTCTGTGTCAGCATGCACGATAGACTCCTGTGGGAAGTCTAGTTTTTGTCTAAGGCTGCTTTTTCAACAATAACTGTCTTTACTGCATTTTACATCTCAAGTTATTGGTACATATTTTTGCGACAAGGCAATGTATGTTTTTATGACTAAAGTTGACAACTGTATAAAAATAAGCTTTTCTTTGTCTTTTAGGCATGTCATTTTTTCAAATGCTTTCTGTTTTGTAGCAGTGTTGCATATCATAGAAAGCAGTAAATGATATTAAGGGGAATAAAAATGGTGACATACCTGCAAACCACTCAGGGGATATCAAGGATTCAGGGCTCACCAACTATAAACTCTGTTGGAGCATTAATATTAAATATTTTACTGTGGAATTTTAGAAAGAGCTGCCAATATGAGATGTTTGAAATACTGATGATTCTCATGAATATAGCATGTGTTCATTACTAGCTTGCCAATGGAAAGATGATTAGTACTACAACATTTTAAGAAATTTTACCCTTGAAGAAGCTTATTCAAATTATAATAGCATCAGGATTTCTGAAAAGTAAATGTAGCCTAGTCAACTAAATTGGATTAAAGGAGCAATTATTAAGATTTTCCCCTATCAGAAATTTATATTTTTAGTCAGGCTCTCATTGTTAGTAGTTTTGCCTTTGGACGTGTTATGATTGAACTGGGTTTCAAAAGAATTATATTGAAGTGTGAATGGAATATTGTTCAGAAATACAGTTTTAATTTTTTTGTCATTAATTAAAGAAGTCATACTGGAGAAGAGCAAAATCTAATTCCTTCTGCGTGGTTATCTCATAACAAGGGAGAATGGATGTGGAAACAGAACAATGTGAACCTCTGAGTAGACATCTTCAAGCTAAAGAAGCCAAGAGACACCCAGAGATGCTAGAAGCTGAAAGAGACACGGAAGAATGTTTACCTAGACTGGGCACATGAGAGCATGGCCCTGCTATGCCCTGAATTCATACTCTATGCTCTAGAACCAGAGATAGTACATTTCTATTTTTTATCACCACACTCTATGATATTTGTTAGGGTAGTTTTAGGAAGCTAAAGCAAGGGATCTTGAAATTAAAAAAAGATAGAAGCTATTTGACAACTGTTTCCTCAGTAATTTAGCTCCTTTAAAACTGAAGGGCTTTTCATGCATCATAGAATAAGCTTAGATATTTAAAAGATGTAGTGTCTTTGTCCATATACCTCAGAAGCACTCTTTTTCTCAGAAGGGTATTATATAATTTTATAATAGTCACTTATTTTCAACATATGACTAAAATTAATAGTATGTCTAACCCACTAAAGTTGCTAGATGTCAATATTAACTATCAATGTAGAGAGTTTACACCCCCTCACCAGGAAAAAACAAACAAACGGAATTGCGCTGGGTGGAGTGGAGCTTTTGTAGTACACATTTTCCCCCGCTAAGTGAGCATCACGCAACTCGCTGTGAGTTAGTGCACCCAGTGGCATCACCTAGGAAGATTCTCTCTGGTCACAGTGGGTTTTTTACAAAAGTAGCTTCACTCAAACCTCGTTTTTGTTGTTGTTTTTGTTTTTTTTCTTTTCTTTTGGGATGGCTAATTTAAGAGAATATCATGTGACAATGAAATTTTGTTGCTACTTGGGTAAAATGCCACAGAAACTATTGTGATGTTGAACACAGTTTACAAGGACAGTGCTATGGGAAAAACTCAAGTGTAAAGTGGGTTTCTCATTTCAAAAAAGCTGAAATGCTGACTAATGACAAATCTCATTCTGGACATCCATCAACTTCCTGAATGAATGAAAATATTGACTCATAGTGCAATTGGGGTTCATTCCACCAGGTCAGACTGTTAATTAAGCTTTCTATTTAGAGGTTCTGAAAGGATTGCTTAACAGTATATGACAAAAAAGTACCTGATTTGTGACAAACAGGGGGCATGTTTTGGCACCACAACAATGTACCTCCCCATACAGCTATCTCAAGTGCCAGTTTTTGGCAGAAACCAACATGTCTCTCTAGCCCCATACACATTACTCACCTGATCTTGCTCAATGTGACTTCTTTTTGTTTCAGCAAATGAAGAAGCACATGAAAGGAGAGCGATTTGATGACATAGAAGATGTGAAGGAAAAAGAAGAAGAAAAAAAGGGAGGGGCTGTCAGCCATCCAAACAGATTAGTTTGAAAAAGTTTCTAAGAATGGAAACACAGATTTGACATTACACTTAATACATTTGTCACCAAAGACTCAATATAGTAAAGATGTCAGTTCTGTCCAAGGCACTATATAAGTTCAATGCAATCCTGATACAATTATCCTCATCTTTCTTCAAAGAAATGGAAAAACCGATTACCAAATTCATATGGAGAGGGAAGAAGCCCAGAATTAGCAAAAATCTCCTCAAGAAGAACATAATGGGAGGGCTTGCTTTATCTGACTTTAGCACATATTATACAACCACAGCGGTCAAAACCGCCTGGTACTGGTATAATGACAGGTACTCAGACCAATGGAAAAGTACTGAAAACCCAGAAATAAAATCATTAGCATACAGACAACTGATCTTAGATAAAGGCCCCCAAAATATCAGTTGGAAAGCAGATGTTCTCTTCAACAAGTGGTGCTGGAAAATATGGATATTAATCTGCAGAAAAATGAAGCAATACCCCTATATCACTCCATACATAAGAATATACTCAAGGTGGATCCCAGACCTTGAGGTAAAACCCCAAACTATTAAGGCCATCAATGAGGGAATTGGGACAAACCTGAGAACTTTGGCACAGGCTACCAGAAATAGGGAAGAACACAAATACAGATGAGTAACAAACTGACAAGTGGGATATACTGAAGATGAAACACCTATGCACATCAAAAGAATTTACCAAGAGAGTAATAAGAGATCCCAAAGACTGGGAAAACATCTTTAGCAATGACACATCAGACAAAGGCCTTATTACTAAAATCTGAAATACTCTGCTAGCTTCAAAAAAAAAAATTGCCCAGGCAATTTGTTCAGGCAAAGGACCTGAACAGAAGTTTCACAGGGGCAAAAGTCCAAATGGCCAATAAACATATGAAAAAATGTTCACAATCATTAGCCATAAGGGAAATGCAAATTAAAACAACTATGAGATACCACCTAACACCCACAAGGATAGCCCACTTCAAAAAATCAGAAAGCAACAAGTGTCAGAGGGACTGTGGGGAGATAGGAACTCTCATTCACCTTTTTGGACCTGTAGATATGTACAGCCACTATGGAAATCGATTTGGCAATATCTAATACAGATGGAAATTGAGCTACCATATGACCCAATGAGTTAGTTAATTTTGCCAACATGGCCAATAAACACATGTGGGGCTAAGTGAAAGGCAGAGGGATAAATGGGTGGTGATCCTTGCCTTTCTAGCTCTCCGGTCTCTTGCTTTGTGATGGTTGCACCAGGGTGCAGCTGCCTTAGCAGTTCCCTGCTTCAGTTTGCAAGATTGACTTCCTACAAGACATTCCCAAGGAGAAGCCACATGGACCTACCCTGATGTAGCCCTCGGTGCTGAAGCAGCTGTGTGGAGATCCCTGCTAGTGCTGAGATGCTTATTCGTTCACTGACTCAGCTTTCCTCCTGCAGTCGGCACCAGTGCCTCTGTTTTGTGAGGTGGAGGACTTTGTGGACTGGTGTTGGATTAATGGGTTAATGTTGGACTTGTGGGCTTGGGCAGCATTGGGTTGGGATGTTTTCGTGATTCACACTTTCTTTACATAAAACTCTCTGTACATGAGTTGCTGTGGATTTGTTTCTCCAAAGTATCTAGACTAATACACCCAACAATCCCCTTAATGTGCTTATACCTAGAAGAGGCAAGAGACAAACCACAGCCAGACATCTGTGCTCGAATGTTCATCGTTCACAGTTCACAATTGCAAGGAGTTAGAAACAACCCAAATTTCCATTAACAGATAAATGCATTAAAAAACTGTGGTACATACATACAATGGAGTACTATGCATCGCTAAAAAGCAGTGATGAACACATGAAGCACATTGCCACATGGGAAGAAATGGAGGAAGTTATGCTAAGCACAGTAAGCCAAGCACAAAAGAACAAGTACAACATGAGTCCACTGAGGTAAGTTTAATAAAACAAAATGTAAAAGGAGCATTGGGAAAAAGCTACTGTATACAAACATTCCAGGTAGTATGGCAAGGGCCAGGCAAAATCCAGGGATATATATGGTAGCCAACTAAAAAGGAGGGATGGAAAGAAAAAAAGAAGAAATGGGTAGTGGGGGAACAGGGCACTCACCCCCTTAAGGGGAGGTAATTGTTTATATTTCCACAGGGAAAGAGGGACCAGACTTCAACCTGGTGCTCCAAGATGTGAATGCAACATACTAGCATGAAGCAGGGAGCCAGTAGGGAGGTCTGAGGGGCTGACCTCAATCCTACCTATATGGACAGCTGCCCCTTCTCCACAGAAGAATTTACTTCAGAGGACAACACTGAAGCTACAGCTCAGGGAATGGGGCATGTCTGATCAGAGCACACAGGAGCAAATGAAGGGGGAGCAAAAGAGAATGGAGCACACCTGGCCCACCAAGCTTTGAGGATGATATCCTGCTCAGAGCAGCCAATATACAGAGAGGACTATATGGCCTATCCCACTCTGAGATATTCATGAGGCCCCACTCATGGACCCATAGCTATATGGGGGACAGCACTGGAAACAGTGTGGGAATTGCACCGATCAGGCCCCACCTGAGCCAAGGCAAAACACTAAGGATATGCAACAGAACAGCAAAGGGAGCAGATCAAGGAAGTTCTGAGGGAATAAGGGAATACCAAAAATAGATTTGGTGGCCAGGCTATGGCACCCCATCAGATTTGACCGGAAAATATTCCGAAAGGTCAACAAACAGACCTTGAATAATTTAAAAGCTTTTCTTTTGGGGGGTCATTGTTTTTTTGTTGTTGTTCTTATTTTCTTTTCTTTTGTTGCTTTGCTTTGCTCTGTCTTGTTTTTGTGCATAGTATTGTCTCTGCAGGTCTATCTAGATAAGATAGGTGGGATAAACAATCTGGAGGAGAAAAAAAACAGGATGGACAGTTCCAGGGGGACATGGGAGAGGGTGCGGTGGGGAAAAGGAATGGGGGTTAACAAATCCAGGGACAAGGGAACAACAAGTGATCTAAAGTCGGTGGCCAGGTGGGTGTAGTAGACCTGGTAGGGCAATGATCAAGGGCAATGTAATGGAGAGGAATTAGTGAAACCCAAATGAAGGTTGAGCATGATAGTGGGACAAGAGGAAAGTCAAAGGAAATAGAGGCAAGAACTAGGAGGCACAGGGCATTTATAGAGGTCTAAATATAGGCATGTACATACGTAAATATATATATGATGATAGGGAAATAGATTCATGTACATATATTTATAGGTTTAGTATGAAGGTAGCAGATGGACATTGAGCCTCCACTCAAGTACTCCTTCAATGCAAGAGCACTTTGTTCTATTAACCTGGAATTCCATGATGCTCACCTTCCCAACAGGATCACTGAAGACAAAGCAGGTGCATAAGCAAATGTGGTGAAAAGAAAGCTGATAGTGCCTGGCTATCAAAAGATATAGTGCCTGGGGTATTAAAGGCTTGAAGATAAACAAGTGGCTATCTAGCTAAGAAGCAACAAAGCCCACATGGAAGAAGAACACCAGCCTGTGTTAACACGAGGTGTCAATGGGATCAGGTATCAGGCAGCAAAGAACAAAAAATCATATCATTGTGAATGATGGAGAGTGCAGATTGGGGACTCAAAGCCCATCTGTAGGCAACTGGACATCCTCTTACAGAAGGGTCTCAGGGAGGAGATCAGTCAGTCAGTGCGCAGTGTAGCAACGATGAAACATATAACTTTCTTCTAGTTCTTAATTGTTTCCTCCCCCCACTATTATGATCCCAACTCTACCTTAAAAATCCAAGTAGATCAGAAGATGTACAGTAGTACAGATAGGAACAGGAAACACAGGGAATCCAGGACAGATGAACTCCTCAGCACTAGTGGTGAGAGTGGTTATACTGGGAGGGTAGAGGGAAGGTTGGGTAGAAAGGGGGAACTGATCACAAGGATCTACATATAACTCCTTCCCTGGGGGACAGGCAAGAGAAAAGTGGGTGAAGGGAGACATTGGTCAGTGTAAAACATGACAAAATAACAATAATTTATAAATTATCAAGGATGATGGAGGGAGGGTGGGAGGGTGGGGGAGTGAGGGGAAGCAATGAGAACTGATACCAAGGGCTCAAGTAGTAAGCAGATGTTTTGAGAATGATGATGGTAACACATTTACAAATTTGCTTGACACAATGAATGTATGTATGGATTGTGATAAGAGTTGTAAGAGCCCCCAATAAAATGATTTAAAAAATACATTTGTCACCTACTTTGAAGCTTTGAAAAAAAATCTGTTTTGGGGGGTATCCCCGTATGTATGTATATATGTCTATCTGTATGTATGTATGTACGTATCTGTCTATCTATCTATCTATCTATCTATCTATCTATCTATCTATCTATCTTCATTCTTGCTTTCTCAAAATGTACAACATCATTGGAGATTTGGGGTAGAGTGTGTGAAATTTAACCTGTAACAATTGGCCAACAAATAATTAAAATACATTACCAGCTATGGGAAAAGAAGATTGCCATCATGGTAGTTTTGTTAATTATCTATTTTCCTGTGGAAAGTTGTGCAATAAACCTTGATCTTTATGACAATGGACACAGTACAGAGTTGGCTCTTGTGATTTATACATTTTCACTCTTATTTCTAAATGCTTCTGAGAAGGGAGGATGGTGAAATTTTACATCACACAGTAGGGTAAGTAAAATAAGCATTGCTACTATTGGTCCAATTCACACATGTGTGCGTTAATTTTTAGAAATAACACATTTAAACATGACTTTGATATCAGTCTTAGTCTCATTATGGCACCTTCAAAAAAAGGTCCAATTAAAGCAGGGACTTCCAGGAGGATTTGCTGAGTTTGTTGCATTCAAGGCAGAAAGGTCAGCTCAGAAACTTAGGTCACCTGGCTTTTTTTTTTAAATTTGAAGTGTAATCTTTTTTTTTTAATCATTTTATTAGGGGCTCACACAACTCTTATCATAATCCATACATACATCAGTTATGTAAAGCACATTTCTACATTCATTGCTCTCATCATTCTCAAAACATTCCTCTCCACCTAAGCCCCTGGCATCAGCTCCTCATTTTCCCCCTCCCTCCCCGCTCCCCCCTCCCTCATGAACCCTTGATAATTTATAAATTATTATTTTGTCACAGCTTGCCCTGTCCGACATCACCCTTCACCTACTTTTCTGTTATCCATCCCCCAGGGAGGAGGTTATATGTAGATCCCTGTAATAGGTTACCCCTATCCAACCCACCTTCCTTCCACCCTCCCAGTATCGCCATTCACACCACTGGTCCTGAAGGGATCATCCACCCTGGATTCCCTGTTTCCAGTTTCTATCTGTAGCAGTGTACATCCTCTGGTCTAGCCAGATGTGTAAGGTAGAATTGGAATCATGATAGTGGGTGGGGGGGGGGAAGCATTTAAGAACCAGAGGAAAGTTGTATTTTTCATTGTTGCTACATCGCACCAAGACCCTTCTGTAAGGGGATGACCAGTGGCCTACAAATGGACTTTGGGTCTCCACTCCACACTCCCCAGCTCATTCACAATGATATGATTTTTTGTTCTGGTGATGCCTGAGACCTGATCCCTTTGACACCTCGTGATAGCAAAGGCTGGTGTGCTTCTTCCATGTAGGCTTTGTTGCTTCTGAGCTAGATGGCCGCTTGTTTACCTTCAAACCTTTAAGACCCCAGGAACTCTATCTTTTGATAGCTGGGCACCTTCAGCTTTCTTCACCACATTTGCTTATTCACCTGCTTTGTCTTCAGTGAGTGTGTCAAGAAGGTGAACATAATGGAATGCCAATTTAATAGAAGAAAGTATTCTTGCATTGAGGGAGTACTTGAGTGGAGGCCCAAGTCCATCTGCTAACTTAATATTAAATCTATAAATATATGCACATAGATCTATTTCCCCATCCTCATATATAAATATATTTACATATGTACATGCCTTTATTTAGACCTCTATAAGTACACTTTTCCTCCTAGCTCTTTCTTCTATTTCCTTTGACTTTCCTCTTATCCCACTATCATGCTCAGTCTTCATTTGGGTTTCAGTAATTCCTCTTGGTTAAATTACCCTTGATAATGCCCTACCAGGCCTTCTACACCCTCCTCACCACTGATTTGGATCACTTGTTGTTCCCTTGTCTCTGGGTTTGTTAACAACACTACCTTTCCCCTCACCTGCCCATCTCCTATTTCCCCCCCAGAACTGTCGGTCCTGTTGTTTTCTCCTCCAGATTATTCATCCAGTCTATCTTATTTAGACAGACCTGTGGAGATAATAACATGCACAAAAACAAGACAGACCAAAACCAAGCAACTATATACAACAAAACAACAACAACAAACCAATGACAAAAAAAAAACAACAAAACATAACAAGAAAGAAAAGCTTGTAGTTAGTTCAAGCACTATTTGTTGGCCTTTAGGAGTGTTTTCCAGTCCACTCTGTTGGTTGCACCAAGCCCTAGCCCCAAAGTCCACTTGAAGTGTAATCTTGAAAGAAATTCTTGAGTGTGCAGGTTGATCCTAGGGGCTTAATAGGACGAAGTTTTAAAATAATTGATAGCCGTATTGGTGGAAAAAGATGAGAAAAATATCACTGATGACTCTTCCATCATAACAATGCAAAATCATTCTTCCAGAGTCACAAGTCTGGCAGGAATTTCACTGGAAATCTTTTGCTGGGATAAACTAAATAACAATAAACTAATCAAGAATTAACTAATTAATCTTGCTCCTTCAGACTTCTGTTTCCAAATCTCAAAGAACACTTAAGAGGAATATGACTAGAGTCTCCTGAAGATGTGATGCAAATCAATGAATATAGAATTCTTTTGAGGAATTATTAGATATACTAATATGCTCTTCAGAAATGTATAGACCTCGATGGAGGATATATTAAGAAAAAAAGAGTTCTATATTCTTGTTTAATGAAGGTTTCTGACTTTAACAAAATGTTTGACTTAGCTCTGGGTAAGTATAAGGAGGGTACAGTCCCTGGAGAAAGACATCATATTTGTCCAAATAGCACTTCAGTGAAAAATGGAAGACTTTGAACAGCAGGATAATGCTGTGGCTGCAACAATGAGCTCAATTATAACAGCAATTGTGAAGATGAAGCAGGACAGATACATGTTTGTTCTGATGTTCATAGGGTCACTTGGAGTCGGAAACTGACCCAATGACACCCAATAAAATAAGCAACAACTCTAATTTCTGGTGTCAAAATGGTGGGAAAATAAATGACATTTTGAAGTAAAGTGAATCTTAATGATCTAACACTCATTAGTTTGCACAGTTGAACAGTTGTTTGGAATGACATTCTTACTGTCTAACAATAGTGTCACTAGGATTGGTGTCACTTAGTGTGGTAGCTCACAGTGTCAGCCTCCCCTTCCTCCCACTTTCTACCTGTGGTTTGATCTAACAAGTGTCCCACTCCCTCTCCACTCTGCCTGCACACAGCCCCAGTGCTAAGCTGTGGTCTTCTCCCTCCTGGACTCACCCTCACTCTGAGAGGTAGTGACAAGTGGAATGGGTGAGGGGCTGCTCCTCTGAATGATAAGTGACATCAGCCTTAGGGATGCTGCTGCCTTGGTGGCCCCTCTCCTGTTGCTCTTGCTGCCGTGGGTCCTGGGTTCCTTCTGGGAGTCAGTCCTCTTGAAGTGTCAGAGGTGTAGTCAGAAGCCCTGCACCCCCATGGAAATGTCACTGGATCCTAAAATACTTCCAAGCAGTAAATTACATCTCTAACATACATTTTGTTGTGGCAGAAAGCACCACCCTGAGTGCTTCAGAGATTCAGTTGGGAATTCAGAGGAGTTAATCAGTCCAGACATTGTTCTGTTATATGAGATGATGACAATTTACAGTGCTAGGATGGCTTCCCCCAACCATTGAATATTGGTTTCTATGTAAATATGAACTATTAAGATTATAGGTTAGCTAGAATTGGTACTAGTTAACAAGAGGAGGTTGCTTCACCTACCCCACCTGCATTAATGTAATGAGTTCTTCACACAAGAGATGCTCACTTAAGAGATATAGCAGCACATGCTGTAGAGAGGAGACTTATTTGGACACTTAAGCACTGCTATATCTTGAACTGAATGAAAAAAAAAAGAGAGTGAGGAAGAAAGGAAAATCGATGCAATTTGTGCTTTGGTTAGCTGATCTCTCTGTGTTGTCATGACTACCTGGTAAGGTATTGATTCATCCAAAGAGATCCCAGACTTGGAAGAGGTCTTGATAGAGAGAAGAATATTTGGGTCAGCCTAAACTAAACAGAACCTAGGACTTGACCTATGCTAAGAGTGGAACAAATTGAGTGAACACAAGCCCTAAAGCTAATGATATTTCAAAATTTCCTAATATCATGAAGAAAGACCAGTTGGTCTCTATGCTGTTGTCATTGTCTTATTGAGGGAGAACCTGTGATAGACACTGTGACATCAAGGCACATGGTAATATGGAAGGGCTGACTGACTCTAGGAAAGAATTGAATAAAAACACTTGACTACAATTCACAATGAGTCAGAGTATTAATGGGTAAGCATTGTATTTTAGGTCAAAAGTAGATTAGCTGACAAAAGAAAAAAATTTCAGAGATTAAAAAAATAATGTTTCAAAGTACTGTCTTATGGAGTGTGTGAATATTAACTTAATTTAATTTGATCTTTTTTAAAAAAATGATACTCGTGGAAAAAAAATTCAACTTGGTGAAGTAAATCTGTAACCTAAATTACCAAGTTTATGCAACTAGTCTAAACACCTGATTTGTATAGAAACAAATACTGAATTTTTTCTTAACTATGTCTTGGAAACGGTTTCTCAAATGGATTAGGCCTGAGGTCATTTCATGTAAAATAAATTACAGGCAAAATGACTTAAACTTCAAAAGAAACTGACCTTGACTGATGTAAATAAAATAAGGTAATTTTTAAAAGCCATCTAAAAGTTGACAGACAACTTGTCATTCAAATCTCAGTTCTGCAACCAAATGTGTGGGTACCAATATGCAAAGTACTGGAATTTTAAAGTGGTCTATGATTTTTAAAACTTCAGTTTGTACCTTTTCAGTTTGAATGATCCTATTGGTATGTTAAAAAGAGAACAGGGAGTATAATTTCAAGGAACAATGAAAATTATAAATGTATTCAGAGAAATTTATTTTAAATAAAGAACATGGTTTATTTGGATGCTTTATTGTTGTTCTTTGTTTTATTTTGTATAAAGCCTGATTTTTATAAATATGTATATATTTTTTCCTCTCCCTTTAGCGGAGCCATATTTTTGTTTTTAGAAGCTGTTGGCACATATCAATGCTATATGACAGAGGAGAACTTTTCCACAGGTTTTTCTACGCTGAGCTAGGATATTAAGATATGCAAACCAATAGTTGAAATAATCAAATATTTTCACTATGTAAATATTGGCAAGAGTTGACAGCAAGTTGATATAAGTGTAAATCAACATCACAGTCTTAGCTCAGAGCTTCCTAGAAGGCAATACAAAAAAAGGGTGAAGTTAGTTATATGGGCTCATTAAATAAAAAGAGGTAATAGGCTTTAAAGGAGAGAAAGTTTTCCCTGGCACTAAATTATGAACAGGTATTTGAAAAAGCAAAAATTCCAATATAAGGACATCAGCATGCCATGGTAGAATAAACAGTGAAAGTGGTTAACTTCTAACTTAGCAATTGTAGGTTCATGTCTACCTGGTGGTGCCTGAAAAGAAAGACCTGGAGATCTACTTTCAGAAAATAAAATTTGTTGGGATACAGTGTGCCTAGCATTATCTGGGATCAAGGGGATGTTGTCTACTGAGTGGCTGGCAAGCAGAGCGATGATGAGTTCCCACTCCCCCTGCCCCAGACAGGGAGACCCTATCAGAAGGATGAGGGATACTGATGGGAAAATAATGCCGCAGAAGGGAAAGGAAGCAAACACACCTGGGGATCACAAATGCATAGATTTTGATAGGAAAAGAAGAAGGACTGACCTCCAGTCAGGGAGAACAATTACTGAAAATGCTTTAGGGGACCCTAGGAGAGGGGAGTGTCTTTGGTAGTATGTACCAAGTGGGCCAAATTGACCTGGGCTTCTAGGTGCATCCTGAGGACCCAGGCTGGGTACCATGAAATGCTGGGGCATTGAATCTTGGATCTTCAAGGCAAATGGCATTCTCCAGAGGCTGCATCAATGAGATCCAATGCTGAAATTTCACAGGGTGAACTAGATAGACACTACCTCACACACACTTATAACCTGAGGACTTAAACTGGAAAATACATGGTGCCTGAGGAAGCAGAAGACAGCTGTACCAAGGTTGTTGAACTTTTTGTAGGTGGACAAACATGGCCTTGATACACCAGTGACCTATATGCTGTATTAAGATATGCATTATTCCAGCAAACCTGTGACAGACATTCTCAGTGATTATTTATTGTAAACTTCCCTAACAATTGACCCCATTGTCTGTGTACATAGCATCCAGCCATGAAAGGATTGATTCTGTAAAAGTGAATAGTTCATTTACTGTGATTTGGAGTTAGTCTACATTGGCCCATTATCCCTCTCTCAACAGGGCTTTAAGAAATTAGTACCAGTGGCTATTTAAAGAGAATATTAACAGAAGATCATTATGTCTGAGGAATGATCGATAAGACTATGTACAATAAATTAACAAGGAGGTTTTGAAAGGGAGCCAAGGGCAGATAAAAAAACAAAATCAACAACAGCAACAACAAAACATAGGTTCAGGAATAAGTTTTGGGCTTACACTAAATTTTAGCTCCAACATAAGAAAAATTAGTTCTTACAACATGGCCCTGCTTGATACTTTCCCTCAAGATGGGAACACAGAAGGTATGGGTGCTATAGCAAAATGTGCTGAAGAAATTAGATGGTGCTCAACTCTCAGGTTAAATAATGTCTAGAGTTTAAAGGTTTGTTTTGCAACAAGCAGTCATCTAAGTGAGATGTCAACTGAGTCCACATGGAAGAAGCACACCACACACTTGGAAGAAGCACATCAATCACAGAAGAACTGTTAAGTCATATGATCTGAAGTTGGAGGCATTAATATCAGAGCCTAAATTGTGAGAATCTGGTTTGCAGAAGCCTATGGATGACAGTGGTAATCCAAGATACATTTGTGGGAACTTGTAAGCCTCTATCCATAGGTGAAGGATGGGAGTAAAGTGGTTACTAAGCACAATGCATTGGAGAGATGACTATGGAAGATCAAAAGGATAAACCTGATTTGAAAGGTTAAAATCTTGTCAGTTGATCTCTGCTCTGATGCCTGTTAGGCCTGCCGGTTATCAGCATTTTCTGTATTTTTTTTGTTTGTTTTTTCATATTGGGGTTTATCTCAGATGTATTATGTCAATGGGGTCAACCTCTTGAATTTATATTGTATGATTTTCTGTTTTTCAAGACAGGAGGATACTGGTTATTAAACAGTGCATTGGAAAGATGAGTATAGAAGATCAAAGGTATAAATCTGACTTGAATAGTCAAAAACCTAGTAATTTGATCCCCCCCTCTGATGCATGCTACTTCTGATTTGTATTTCAATATTTTCTGTTTTGTTTTTGTTTGTTCATATTAGGGTATATCTCAGAGGTGTTATGTCATAGGAGGTCACCCTCTTGGAGTTGTGTTATATGTTTTGCTGAGGTTCCGTATATGAAACCCAGGATTGGTGAACCTATAGGTTAAGCAAGTAGAATAAGGTTTTGGGGGTGTCAAAAATGCAAAAGAACAAATTATTGTAGAGGCAAGACAGATGTTGGAAAATTACAAAAGCTTATAGGAGTCTCATATGCCTCAGGTTTGTTCAGAGAGAAACTTACACCTACTCTGTGAATTGGATGACTGTTTATTTAGGTCCCATATGGGCAGTAGGGAAAACAAGGCTTTGTTTAGAATATTTGGAAGACTGAGATAGTTTATTGTGCCAGCCTGGCTGATAAATGCAGGTGGGATTGACTGAAGGGCAGAGAGATAAATGGCTTGGTGAGCCTTGCCTTTCTTGTCTATCGCTCTGTGATCATCAGACCAGTGTGCAGCTGCCTTGCTTGTTCTGTGCCTCAATTTAAAGGCTACACTGCCTGTGGGATGCCTAGCCTGTGGACTGTGTCGCTGTAAGTTGAGGTCCCTTTAAGACTTCTCTGGAGCTGGGGACTGGCAGTTGGTGACCTGCCTTGTGATTGGCTACTGTGCTGACATAGCCTAGCTCTCTCTACAAATAGAGGAAGATCTGGCATTAGACAGAGACTTGAAGGACTGCTAGTCTCTCAACATTCTCTCACGGATATGAGTTGCACTAAGCCATTTGTAGTGCTTTCTAATTTAACTGTTTATTTCTTGTATTATATATTTATCTGCATATGATTTAACAGTTCATTTCTTGTTATATATCTAATTATCTTTATAAATAAATATATTAAATTATCAGGAATTTGGTTTTATCTCTCTAGAGAACCCTAACACAAAGACCATGAGCAATTGCCTTTGTTTTGAAGACCATGTCTTCTCCATGGCCCAAGTGTAGGGAGAAGTGGAGATACAGGTTATGTGAGGTGTAAAAATTTGACAAAATGACCACAGTTATTAAAATCTCTCCTAACCTATTTTCCCGAAAGTAAGACATCCCCCCAAAATAAGACCTACTTATGGTTTTGCCTCTTGCTGAAATATAAGGTATGCCCAGAAAATAAGACCTCCCTGAAAATAAGGCCCTCCGAAGCTACCGTAACTCTGGACTCTAGACCGTAGTGGCGCGTGCTGCCATGTAGCTCACTGTTGGCCGCAGCACAGCCGGAGCATACAGAAAGTGCAAGGTCTCTTTTAATAAAACAATAAACAATAAATGTGTACCGTATTCTTCTTCATGGAAAAATAAGACATTCCCTGAAAATAAGACCCAGTGCATCTTTGGGAGCAAAAATTAATATAAAGCACTGTCTTATTTGGGGAGAAATTGGGTAGTAGTTGGAGTTGTGCCACCTGCTAGGTTCCAAAATTTACCGTATAATTTGATATACCTCTAATCTGATCTCTCTCTCTCTCTCTCTCTGGTCTGGCATGCCCAATTAACTCATAAACCTGTGGCTTTGATTGAGAATAATATTATAATTAATTTCTGATAATATAAGAAAATGGTTTGTTTTATTTCAATTTTGAAGTCAAAGCACTTCTAAACAGGAGGTTTAAAAGCTATAGTATGTTATCATAATGATACCAAAGAAGTTAAAACTATTATTTGAGAAATTAGAATTATTTTTAGCAAAATATGTCAGCACATCGTTTTATAATACTATTAGTCATTTCAAATCAATTCCTTATTTATGCATATAATTTAAGACTCTCTTGAGTCTCCATGCATATCACCTTATAATAAGCGAAGGGTACTAACCATAAGGTCAATGGTTCAATCACACCAGCTACTTGGCAGAGAAAAATGAAGATCTCTGCTTCAGTAAAGTTTCACAGTTTTGGAAATCCTATAGAAGGTTATTATGAGATATAATTGACTTGATGAAAGTGGTATTTATTACCTTATAACAGTTGTCTTTTGTATATATGTATACATGTGAAATATTTAATTATGTTTTAAGAACTGATAAAGCATAGATGAACACAGAATAAAATATGAAACACACAGAAAGGTATACTCTGAAAAGAAAATATTATTCTCCTTATTGACCGTTGGTCACTCAAATGTACCAAAATTTCTAAAATTAAATAGATTGCATTGAGTCAATTTTGAGTCATTGGTTTCCCAAGACTATACATCTTTACAAGAGCAGACAGCCTCATCTTGAATTTCAATCTATCTGATCATAATCCTAGTGTACAAAAGTTATGGTTTCCACATTTATGTTTCATATAAGTAATAATTCCAGGAACTTATTTTGGCTTTTCTCTATTGATATTAAAATTCCCCTTTGTGCCCATGCTTCAGTCTATGGGGAAGCAGAAAGAGGAATTAAAAAGCGAAGGACAAGCAATTCTTTTAAAGAAAATACCTTGGAATTTCCATGTTGCCATTCTGTTCATAATCCTCTGAAAAGGTATTTCAGATCCTGGGAATGTATCAGTATAGTGTTGTATGTCCAGAGAAAATTCCTGTATGTGAAATAAGGGAAGAATGTATTTTGAAGATCAACCAACTGTTTATCATAATATTCCTTCCTAAAGATGGTATTATTTTGTGTTTTTAGGGTTTAGAATTCATTACACATAATTGGATTAAAATTATTACTTATATAATATTTGTGTCTCTTAACTTATTAATTTTATTCTAATTAATCTGTGATTGACTCATTAAAAATTCCTCTATAAATGGTATATTATTCTTGTATTTCCTGTAATATTAGCTTGATAACCGTTTCTGGTATATTATTTGGTATATAGATATTTATAATTACTGAAATTGTTTATTATACTCTTTATTTTACAAATGATCACTTTTGACTCTCTGATCTAATGCTCATTGGCTTGATATAAACCTTTTTTGTTGTTAATATTTTACTCCATTTCTTTTTGTTTTCACTGTCTGAGCATGCCTTCCATAATCCTTAGGCCCAAATCCTGTTCATTCTGCAGTGTTCCACAGCACACTAAATACCTGGTCTATTATCTCAGCTGTTCAGATAAAAATCTTTTTTAATCAGTCGTTTCTCTCTGTTCTTTTGCCTTCATATACCACATCCCACTAACTAGGAGATTTTGTTACATCTGTGCCAAAAATATACCCAGGGTCAGATCCTTTCTCTTTTCATTCATCTTTTTTTTTGGCTGGGTACAGTGTACTTTATTGATGATACATGACAAGGTCAGGTCCTCTAAATCCCTCCCCTTCCTTCAGGGGGTCTGGATGGAATATTCTCAGTGTGTTGGGGGATTGAATTAGGGGCAAAGACTCCCCAGCAGCTGAGGACCTCTCTTCCTCTAGTGCTTTTGCTGAGGCTGGTGGTCCAGGAGGGCTCTTACTCCTTGGAGTGGTGGACCATGAGGTCTACCACTCTGTTGCTGTAGCCAAATTCATTGTCATCCCAGGAGATGAGCTTGACAAAATGGTCACTGAGGACAGTGCCAGCCCCAGCATCAGAGGTGGAAGAGTGGGTGTCATTGTTGAAGTCACAGGAGACAACCTGGTCCTCAGTGTAGCCCAGGATGCCCTTTAGGGGACCATTGGCCAACTGCTTCACCACCTTCTTGATGGCATCGTACTTGTCAGCTTTCTCCAGATGGCAGGTGAGATCCACGATGGACACATTGGTGGTGGGGACATGGAAGGCCATGACAGTGAATTTCCCATTCAGCTCCGGGATAACCTTTGCTCATAGCCTGGGCAGCACCAGTACATGCAGTGATGATGTTCTGAGCAGCCCCAAGACCATCACACCAGTTTCCCAGAGGGGCCATCCACAGTCTTCTGGGTGGCAGTGATGGCATGGACTGTGGTCATGAGTCCTTCCACGATGCCAAAGATGTCATGGATGACCTTGGCCGGGGGTTAGGCAGGTGGGGGGTGGCAATGAGTCAGTGGTGCAGGAAGCATTGTTGACAATCTTGAGGGAATTGTCATGCTTCTCATGGTTCATGCCCATCACAAACATGGGGGCATCAACAGAGGGGCAGAGATAATCACCTTTTGGCACTGCCCTTCAAGTGAGCCCCAGCCTTTTTCTAGGGTTGTGAAGACACCAGTGGACCCTAAGACATACTCGGCACCAGCCTCATCCCACTTGATGTTGGCGGGATCTCGCTCCTGAAAGATGGAGATGGTCTTTCCATTGACGATAAACTTCCCATTCTCAGCCTTGACCGTGCTAGTGAATGTGCCGTGGGTGGACTCATACTGGAACATGTAGACCATGTAGTGCAGATCAATGAAGGGGTCATCGATGGCAACAATATCCACTTTGCCAGAATTGAAAGCAGCCTTGGTGACCAGGCGCCCAATGCGGCCGAATCCGTTCACTCCGACCTTCACCATCATGTCTCAGGGATGTGGCTGGGACTGCACGGGAACAGGAGAGGTGCCTGTCTGGCGCAGGAGGAGGAGCAGAGAGCCCATTCATCTTTAATTCCTTCGTCTAATGTTTTAATGGATTACTTCTCTCTACTGGATTACCTCAATAAACTTTGTCCTACTTACTGTTTTGTGCCTTTGAGTCAATTCCAAATCATGGCAAATTCATGTTTTACAGAGTAAAAGTTTTCTATAGTGTTTGTTTGGAGATATTTTGACAGAAGCAAGTTGCTAGGATTGTTCTTCTAACTGCCAGATTTTTGGTAACCAGTTAAGTGGAAACCATATGCACCACTAAGGGATTGTTGCTGTGCTCTTGTGTTGTAGAATTGGTTCTGAGCCATAGAGAGAGACCCTATCGTCAACAGAACAAAAAGACCACCCAGTCCTGCGTCATCCTCAAAATTGTTTTTGAGTCCATACTTGCAGCCACTGTGGCAATACATCTGAAGCGTTTTCCACTTTTTTGCTGTCTGATACCTAGCCTGATATCCAGGGACTAGTTTCTCTGAATGACATGCCTAAAGTGCTTGAGACAAAGTCTTACCATCTGTGCCCCTAAGAAGCATTCTGGTTATAATTCTTTCTAAACAGTTGTTCTTTTGGCAGTTCATGGTACTTTCAGTACTCTTCATTGACACCATTATGCAAATGCATCGTTGTTCTTTGGTCTTCCTTATTCAATGTCTGACTATCAAATACATATAATGCAAATGAAAATATCATCACTTGAGTCCGGCATACCGTAATCCTCAAACTGAAATCCTTGCTCCTCACACTTCAAAGAGATCTTGTGCACCCGATTTACCCAAAGCATTTTCACTTGCTCTCTTGACTACTACTGCCATAAGCCTTGATTGTGGCTTTAATCAAGATGAATTTCTTGGCAACTTTAATATTTTCTCTAGTTTTCATAATGCTACCTATTGGTCCAATTGTGAGGATTTTGATTTTTTTTACATACAGTTGTAATCCATACTGGAGGCTGCAATCCTTGAGTTTATCAGTAAGTGCTTCAAGTCCTCTTCATTTTCAGCAGCCAAGGTTGTGTCATTTGCATGTCAAAAGTTGCTAATAAGACTTCCTCCAATACTTATGCTTCATTTTTCTTCATGTACTGCAGCCTCTCATTGTTTGTTCAACATATAGATTTAATAAGTATGGCGAGAGAATACAATTCGGACACACACCTTTCCTGTTTTCAATACTGATTTTAATATTCCCTTGTTTTGTTAGAAGGGTACATGTGCAGATTCTGCATGAGCACAATGAAGCGTTTGGAATTCTCATTCTTCTCAGTTTTATCCGTATTGATTATGATCCACACAGCCAATTGCCTTTGTACAATCAATAAATCACAAGTAAACCGTTTTTTCCTGTTATTATTTGCTCATCCAAATGTCTTGGTATAAATAGGGGAGTGCCTCCAGTGCTTCATCAGTTTGTTGAATCATTTCAATTGGTTTTCTGTCAATTCCCAGAGTCTTGTTTTATTGGGATTTTTTTTCATAATGCTGTCAGAGTAGCTTGGATTTCTTCCTTCAGTATCATTGATTCTTGATTATATGTCAACCTTCAAGAGATAGCATATCTCTTTTATGCTTCCTGCATCATGCAATATTTTGCCCATAGAATATTGCAAGCCAAAGCTTGAATTTTTTTCTTAAGTTCTTTCAGATTGAGATATGCTGAGCATGTCCATTCTCTTTGGTTTTCTAACGCTAGATCTTTGCACGTTTCATTATAATACTATTTGACTTTTTGAGGTACCCTATCAAGTTCACTGTTCAACTCTTTTATGTCATCATTTCCTTCATTCACTTTAGCTATTCTATGATCAAGTCAGATTTCAGTCTTTTCTGACATCCACATTGATCTATTCTTTCTTTCCTGTCTTTTCAATAATGTATTGCTTCCTAATAAATGATATTCTTGATGTCATCCCACAGTTTGTCAAGTATTCTCTCATTAATGTTTAATAATCAAATTTATTGTTCAGATGTTCTTGAAATTCAAGCAGAATATACTCAAGGTTGCATTTGTGCTCTCATGGACTTGTTTTAACTGTCTTCATTATGGGCTGTCCCACAGTCATTCCTTGCCCTCGTTTTGGCTCTAATTTTGAGCATCCCTGTCACCTCTTACCACAGATATTGTCAATATGATTTCAATGTATCCCATCCGGAGATGTCCACGTGTATATCATCATTTATGTTGAGGAAAGAAAGGTATTTGCAATAAAGGAGTAGTTAGTCTTGTGAAATTCTGTCCTGTGACCTCCAGTTTAATTTCTATCACCAAGGCTCTGTTTCCCAACTACTATTTCTTCACCTTGTTTCCAATATTTGCATTCCAACAGCCAACAATTACTTTGATTGCATGCTGTATTAGTCTGAGTACTTTGGAGAAACAAATCCACAGCAACTCATGTATAAGACAGAGTTTTATGCAAAGAAAATGTGCATCACGAAAACATCCCAACCCAATGCTGCCCAAGCCCACAAGTCCAACATTAACCCATACCCAACACCAG
>NW_022107407.1:9352742-9361365 GCF_000313985.2 Echinops telfairi | reverse complement strand
GCGGAGATTAAAGCATACACAAAGACAAGACAGAGCAAAACCAAGCAACAATATACAACAAAACAACAACAACAAACCAATGACAAAAAAAAAAACCCAAAACACAAGAAAGAAAAGCTGGTAGTTAGTTCAAAGATTGTTTGTTGGCCTTTAGAAGTGTTTTCAAGTCCAGTCTGTTGGGGCAACACACCCTGGCCCAAGTCCACCTTCAACATTCCTTAGGGACCTTGCCGCTCCGTTCCTTTGCTGTTCTGTGCACGCCCTTAGTGTTTTGCCTCCGTGTGGCGGGATCAGATCGGACGCAATTCCCACACTGTGTCTCCCTTGTTGTCCCCTGTAGGGCTATGGGTTAGTGAGGGGTGTCATGTCTAACAGTGGGGCCAGCCATGTGGTCCTCTCTGTGGACTGGGTGCTCTAATCAGAAACATCATCCTGTAGGCCTGGTGGGCCAGGATGTGCTCCACTCTCTCATTTTCCCCCTTCATCTGTTCCTGTGTACTCCAATCAGATATGTCCCTCTCCCAGAGCTGCAGATTCAATGCCATCCTTTGAAATAAATTCTTCTGAGGGGAGGGGCAGGTGTCCACGTAGTAGTTGGGATTGGGGCCAACCCCTCAGACCTCTCCACTGGTTCCCTACTCCATGCTGGCATGTTGCATTCACATCTTGGAGCACTGGATTGAAGTCTAGTCCCTCTTTCCCTGTGGATATATAAACAATACACTCCCCTTGGGTGAGTTAGTGCCTTGTGTCCCCGCTACCCATTTCTTTTTTATTATTATTATTTTTATTTCCTTCCGTCACCTCCTTTTTAGTTGTCTACCATGTGTATCCCTGTATTTGGTTTGGGCCCTGTCATGTTACCTGGTCCTCACCCCAGGAATAATTGTATATAGTAGCTCTTTCCCTATGCCCCTTTGGCATTTATTTTTAAACTTACCTCAGTGGACTCATGTGTACTTGTCCTTTTGTACTTGACTTACTTTGCTTTGCACCATTTTCTCCAGTTCTTCCCATGCAGCAATGTGCTTCATATGTTCATCACTGCTTTTTAGCGATGCGTAGTACTCCATTGTATGTATACACCACGGTCTTTTAATCCAGTCATCTTTGTTGCCCTCTGGATGAGGTTATTCTATGTGGTCATCTCTTATTTATGCTTGGTGAATGTTGTTCTTCTGCCCATACTGGGTCGGCAAGGATCTTTTGTAGGGTTGGTTTCTTCTAACGTATTCTTTGAGTTTTTCCTTTTCTGGGAAGGCTCTTAATTCTCCATCTATCTTGATCGATAATTTGGCTGGGTAGAGTATTCTTGGGTTTGTGTTGTTTTCCTTCAATTTTTGGAATATGTTACTCCACTCTCTCCTCTTCTTCATAGTTTCTGCTTATAGATCTGAGCATATTCTTATTTAGGAACCTTTATATGTGATTGCTTTTTTTTCCTAGCTGCTCTCATGCTTTTCTCCTTTTCCTCAAAGTTGAGTAGTTTAACTATTATGTGCCTTGATGACTTCTTGGGATTCAGTCTAGCTGCTGTTCTTTCAGCTTCCTGAAAGGTTGCCTGGTTTTCATTCATTAAGCTGGGGAAGTTTTCCTCCAAGAATTATCTCACTATTGTTGCAGATGATTTTTTTGGTTGTGTCTTCTTCCGGTAAGCCAATAATTCTAATGTGGTTCCGCTTCATAGCATCAGACAGAGCTCTTAGGTTTTCTTCAGCTTCTCTGATGATCTTACTGGATTTTGTTCACATTTGTTAAAGTCTGCTTGGCTGTCCTCCAAGTCACTGATGCAGTTCTCTGCTTCCTCCAGTCAATTCTCTAGGTCCGTGTTTCTGCTACTGGTTTTTGTTATCTCCTCCCTAAGTTCCTGTATTTGCATTTGGTGTATAGCCTTTATCTCCTCTATCATTTCAACCTTTTTCTGTATTGTGTCCCTCATATCCTGTATGACTCCAAGCAGCATTCTGAAAATTTCTTTCTGTGGCAGCTCAATGTCTGCTTCTTCTATGCATGGCATTATGTTTGGGGCATCTTCTGCTATTGCTTTTTGTTTCTCCTGGTTGTTTTTTTTTTTGAGGTTGTTGGGGCTGATGGCTGTTTGCGTTGCTTCATTTTAGAGGAGCCAGGTGTCATTTTCCAGGGAGTTGAAGAGCACTGGGTCTCTCTGGGATACTTGTGGGATTGCTTCTTCGAACTGCCTACAGCTAATTTCACTATGGAATTAACCTACCACTTTATCCTCCTGTGGCTTCTCTCTCAGGGGAGTGCCCCAGAAGGCTGCTGGGTTTCCTGCTGTGGTGTTGCTGAGGTTGGGCAGAGGTTCCTGTAACAGCTTGGAACATTGATGAGTGTTGGCCGTTGGCCCAGCTGCCTTATGTCCCCAGGCACACAGGCAGGAATTCCCCATTAAGAAGTTGGGCAGAGTATCCCCTGGTGGAGTTTAGGAGGGCTTTCCCCAGCTTCAGGCTAGCTGCACAGGATGGAGCTCACCTAGCTGGGTGTGGCGCCTGCTTAAATGCCCTAGGCTAAGGGGAGTGGTCTGGAGGTCAGCAGTGGAGTGTGAGAGAATAGGAAAAAGACAAAGAGAAGAAAAAAAATTAAAAAATAAGCCCAGTGAGACTGTGCAGGGATATAGAAAAGAGAGGGAAACAAAAGCAACAATGTAGCTGAGTCCCGATACCCTCCCATGGAGCTGCAAGGGTTTAGTCCCTGCCTGAGGAGGCAGTGGTGGCAAGCTATGGCTGTGTTGAGAAAAAGCCACTGCGCAGGCCTCCAAGACTGTGGGGGGTGGGGGGTGGGTAGAGAGAAGAGATGGAATCAAAAGTAACAATGTAGCTGAATCCTGATCCCTGTCCATGGAGCTGCAATGGTCTAGTCCCTGCCCTGAGGCAGGCAGAGGCAAACTGTGTCTGTGTTGAGATCAAGCCCCTCTGTGGGCTCCAAATGGTCTAGGCTCCTGCAGAGACAGTGGCAGGGCCAAGTTCATACCCCTGTCGGCCTCCACTATGGTAAGCCAAAAGCCCCCAGTCCCTCAAAACCCAGTGGGTCTGTGCTTAGTTATCTTTATAATGTTCCTTCTTCATTCCAGCAGCGTTGAATTTCCCTCTAAGCAACTCTCCTGGGCTGAATTCTGTGGAGTCCTTCTGGTATGTGTCACTCCGCTCCCATCTTCCCGCAAGTGCTGAGATGTTCTTTGGGAGAGTGAATTCACCACTATTCCTTGTGATTATGTCCTTCCCACCATAGTAAATAATATGATTTTCTGATCCAAAATGTCCAATATCAGTCCATTTCAGCTCACGAATGCCTAAGGTCTTTATGCATTTTATTTTTGGTGGCTTCTAATTTTCCTATATTTATAATTCATAGATTTCAAGTTCCAATCATTAATTGATTTTTGCAGCTTTTTCTTTTTCTCTTTTTGGTTTGTGTCCCTCCAGCAAATAAAGGTCAGGAAAGCTCCATCCATATCATTATGGTTGATTTTACTTTGAGAAAGCAACCCTTCCTCAGTCATATTTTGTGTGCCTTCCAAACTAAGGGCTCTATCTGTGACAATTTTATGTTTCTATTAAGTAGGTCTTCAGTATCTGACAATGTTTTGATGCTGTCCATAAGATTTTCAGTGGCTAATTCCTCTGAATGGACACCTTATTCCTTCTTTGTAGTCTGTGCTTAGTCTGGAATGCTGCTGAAACCTGTCCAAGTTGACTCTGCTAGTATTTGAAAAGCCTGTGACATAGTTTCCAGCAACACAGCAACAAGTAAACCACTGCCATATGAAAATTGTCAAACAAGTGGTGGACCTTTGTCCTACTTAATTCTTTTTTTAATGAAGCAATCAGAATGAGCCATCATGTTAAATTATGCTTATGTTTTGTTTAAAACTGTACAGTGGTTCCTCTTTCAAGAACAGTAAGTGCCAAGATCATTTAGTAGACTCATTGTGCCTTCTATAATTCCCTTACTGTCCACTCTCCTTTCTAATACCATCCAGCCCCTCTGATCTATTGGTATTTCAAGAACAACAAGACACAATCTTGACTCAGGGACTTTGAACTTGCCATTATGTCTGTCTGGAACAATCCACCCCCCCACCCCCCCCTCAGATATCTATGCATCTCACTTCCTTCATGCTTTCCCACAAATGTCTGATTTTCACAGAGGCCATCCTAACATTTCTACAGACAAGTGCAACTCACACTTCATCCCTGTGTTCTTTACCTTGGTTCATTTTTTCTTCAAAGCAATGATCATCATCTCAATTACTTGTTTGCCTATTTATTTTGCTTTCACTCAACTCACACTACTATTTGAAGTCAAGGATTGTTTCCTTTGTTCATTGTTAGTGACAGGACATTAAACTATGCTTGACACAAAATATTCAAAATTTCTTGTGCATGACTGATGGCTGAATGGTTCCTTTTTATTTAGCATACAGTTGAGTGTGATTTGTTATGTAATCTTAGAGTCGTTTCATTCAATAGAAACATTCATACAAAACTTCACTGCCATCAAGTTGGTTCTGACTCTTGCTGACCACCCTTTGAACAGGGTCTGTGGGTTTCAGAGACTGTAACTCTATAGGAGTAGAAAGCCTCATCTTTCTCCAGAGAGCAGCTGGTGGTTTCAAACTGCTGGCCTTATATTTAACAGTCTAATGTGGAACCACTAGGCAACCGGTACTCTTTACCTTTATATAATATTTATTAGTATGGCAGGGGTTCATGTGTGGCTTGTGACTCATCTATTCCATATTAGAACAAACCACTGCCTGGTCCGGAAGATAATTTTTTTTTAATTTATTGAGTATATTTATTTAGGATCTTAAAAATGTAAACAACTCTTTAAATTCACACAGCAAAATTTAAATCATACAATGACTAGCATTTGCTTTCTTAAAATATATTTTTCTTGCCAGCAGTCAAATCAGAAGCACAATAATAAATAGTTTTGATTTTTAATATTTTTTACTGGAGCAAAGTATAGGAGCACTTATTCCATATTTATTGAGGGATTAATATTTATCTAAAGTTTTTTTTTTTTTTTTTAATTTAAACATTTTATTAGGGGTTCATACAACTGTTATCCCAATCCATACACACATCAATTGTGTAAAGCGTATTTGTACATCATTTCTCAAAACATTTTAATGAAGTTTCTAAAAATTATTTAGTACCTATCATTCTTAAATTCTACTATCTAATGTTAGTTTTTCAATGACTCAAAGTTTTGCATTTAATGACATCTAAGAAAATATTAGCTACCAGTAAATAAATTATCTGAAGGATTATCACATTTCTTTGTTGCAGAGCCTAAATACTCCACCAGGTCTCTGGTCTTTGCTTACTTACATTGCTTATCCAGCAAACATCCCTGGAAATATGGGCAAGATTTTGATACAAATATTTTTAGGAATATATCTGCAATAGATTTAAATACTCTTTCAGAATCACATTTGCAAACTTAATCCTCACTTTTTCTCTTGAGACATTTCAAGTCTATATTATTCTAGGTTATGCTATAACTACTTTGCCTTATGTGGGAGGGGATAGACATTTTTAAACGTTTGTGGACAAATGAAATGAAAATATAATGTGGTTTTTTCCCTATGAACTTTTGAATCCCTGAAGATAGTTTTGATCCATAGGATTTTCATTGGCTGATTTTTGAAAGTAGATCATCAGGCATTCCTTCCATCTTCGGTGATAGTCCTATGATTACATTCCATCCTGTAAAGAAGGGCGGAATTGGACACAGATTGAAAACAAGTTGCTAAAGCCTTGACTACTCCACTTACTAGTTCATCGTTGGGCATAATGACTCAACTCTTAAAGTTTATTTTATGAGTTGTGAGGCAGAAATAGCTTTCATACAGCCTTATATGCTTGTTGTGAAAATTAATCGAATGAGTATGTAAAGCAGTGCAGACAGTGTCTGAAACAACAAGCTCTGCAAGTGTCCTTCCAGCTTTCTCTGAGATCTGTGGCCCCTTCCTAGATGTCAGGTCTTGAGGCCATTTGGCTCACTACACCATCCCTAAATTCTATGGTTTTCTTCTCTGTGTGTTTTCTGTCTTTATCCAACATAAGTGTGCATCTTTTTCTTGTTCTCCTTTTGCTACAGATTAAAAATGGAGAATCTTTCATTATTTTCATTTAAATACTGAAAAAAAAATAACCGTACATACTAAAAAAGAACCCAAAAAACAAAAAAACAAACAAGTCCCCAACTCTTTTAGCTAGAAAGCAGAGGAGCACAAATAAGGGTTAGGTCTCTTGATTTGCAGTCCCAAAATATAACAGTCTTCTAATTAGAGCTTGTTAATACATTTAAACAATACTTCTCAAAAATAAAATTAAAGCCATTCTATATATTTTGTGATCTACCTTTTAATTATGGATTTATCTCAGTGTGCTGAGCTGTAAACCACTCATATGTCCACATTTAAAAAACAATCTAAATATATTTAACTTTTTAAAGTTTTTAATTTCTTTCATTCAAACGTGACCAAAATATGTATGCATGTGGGATTACAAATGTGTGTGTGTGTGTGTGTTGAAAAGGATAACTATAGTCAATACAATAAGTTATAGGGAAGCATAAACAAGAGACGTGGGATTTTTGTTGGTGTTGTTGTTGTTAAGTGTCCCCCCACCAATTAAAAAAAAATAATACTATTTAATTTCCTGCTTTAGACAGATTAAGGAGAGTGGTTTTGAAGAGAAGCAAAATTCCAGTACAACTTTAATGACACCTATAGTTATTTTAATTGGCCATTCTCATTTTAAAATAGTTTTGTTTTAATCTTTAAAATTTATATTGTTATTTTAATCAAGATAATTACATATAATAAACGGGCTAGAAAATTTCAAAAGATGAAATTTAAGAAAAAATAATTTTTAAAAGTACCATATGAAACAAAACCGTAGATTATTTTGTATTACCTTTATGTCAGTGATGTTTACACATTTATATTTTTTATTATTATTATTTTAAATCATTTTATTGGAAGCTCATAGAACTCTTATCACCAGCCATACATCCATCCATTGTGTGTCAAGCACATTTGTACATTTGATGCCCTCATCATTTTCAAACATTTGCTTTCTACTTGAGCCCTTGGTATCAGCTCCCTACTGACTCCTCCGTCGTGAATCCTTGATTATTTATAAATTATTATTATTTTATAATGTCTTACAATATCCGACGTCTCCCTCTCTTCACCCACTTTTCATAGATCCTTATAATCGGTTTCCCCTTTCTACCCCACCTTCCCTCCACTCTCGCTACTCTCACCACTGTCCTGAAGGGATGGATCATCTGTCCTGGATTCCCTGTTTACAGTTCCTATCTGTAACAGTGTAAATTCTCTGGTCTAGCCGGATTTGTAAGGTAGAATTGGGATCATGATACTGGGGGAGAGAAGCAATTAAGAACTAGACGAAAGTGCATCCTTGCTGCATTGCACCCTGACTGGCTCATCTCCTCCCTGTGACCCTTCTGTAAGGGAATGTCCAGTTGCCTACAGATGGGCTTTGTGTCCCCAATCTGCACTCCCCCTCATTCACAATGATATGATTTTTTGCTCTTTGATGCCTGATACCTAATCCCTTTGACACCTCATGATCACATAGGTTGGTGTGCTTATTCCATGTGGGCTTTGTTGCTTCTGAGCTAGATGGCCACTTGTTTACCTTCAAGCCTTTAAGGCCCCAGATGCTACATCTTTTGATAGTGGGGCACCATCAGCTTTCTTCACTACCTCTGCTTATGCACAACTTTGTCTTCAGTGATCCTGTCGGGAAGGTGAGCATCATGGAATGCTAATTTAATAGAACAGAGTGTTCTTGTATTGAAGGAGTACTTGATTGGAGGCCCAATGTCCATCTGCTACCTTAATACTAAACCTATAAATATATGCACATAGATCTATTTCCCCATCCTCATAAATAAATATATTTATATATGTACATACCTGTATTTAGACCTCTGTAAATGCCCTTTGCTTCCTAGTTCTTTCCTCCATTTCCTTTTACTTTCTTCTTGTCCCACGATCATGCTCATCTTTCATTTGGGTTTCCGTAATTCCTCTCTGTTACATTGCCCTTGATCAATCTCTACCAGGGCTCTTACACCCTCCTTCCCACTGATTTTGGATCACTTGTTGTTCCCTTGTCCCTGGGTTGGTTGGCACCAGTTCTTTTCCCCGACCTCCCACTTTCCCAGGCCCCCCCAGAACCATCGGTCCTGTTGTTTTCTCCTCCAGATTGTTTACTCAGCCATAACTTATTTAGATAGACCTACAGAGATAATAATATGCACAAAAAACAGGACAGAGCAAAACAAAGTGACAAAGGAAAACAAAAAGACAAAAACCAACAAATGACCAAAAAAAAAAAAAAAAAGCCTGTAAATAGTTCAAGGTCTGTTTGTTGACCTTTAAACGTGTTTTCTGGTGGAGTCTAACGGGGTGCCATGCCCTGGCCCCAAAGTCTATTTTTGGTATTCCCTGGGGACTTCCTTGATCTGCTCCCCTTGCTGTTCTGTTGCACGCCCTTAGTGTTTTGCCTCAGTGTGTTGGTGTCAGGGCTTATTTTCTAGAATAAGCAACTCCATATTG
>NW_022107407.1:9343466-9352642 GCF_000313985.2 Echinops telfairi | reverse complement strand
CTTTAAGAGTGTTTTCCGGTGAAGTTCTATGGGGTGCCACGCCCTGGCCCCAAAGTCTATTTTTGGTACTCCCTTAGGACTTCCTTGCTCTGTTCCCCTTGCTGTTCTGTTGCACGTCCTTAGTGTTTTTGCCTCGGTGTAGTGGGGTCAGATCAGGTGCAATTCCGACAGTGTGTCTTTAGTGTTGTTCCTCTGTAGGACTATAGGTCAGTGAGGGATGTCCTGTCTCATAGTGGGGGATGTCATGTCTCATAATGGGGCCGGCCATATGGTTCTGTCTGTGAATTGGCTGCTCTGAGTGGAGATATCTTCCTTAAGGTTTGGTGGGCCAGGATGTGCTTCACTCTCTCAACCTACCCCTTCATTTGCTCTTGTGTTCCTCTCCTTGAGCTGTATCTTCAGTGCTGTCCTCTGAAGTAAATTATTCTGGGGGGAGGGGCAGCCGAAGAGACTTGTTTTATTTTTATTTTTTTCTTAGAAGTAAAAGAAATAGACCTGAATTCATGATAGATGAGTACTTAAAAAAAATGGTGTTGTTTTGGTAGTCTGAAAATAGGGTATCTGTGTCCCCAAATGTCTTTTCTCAGGTTTTCTAATCTTAAGCATTTTAGAACCAGAGATAATTTGTTTGGCTCATGTCACGTAAGAAATCCCATCATAGTTATATACTGTGTATTGATGCATTGATTCATGGCAGTTAGTTTTGAGTTTACTGATGTATAAGTAGCTATTATTTTTATTTTAAAATAAGATGCTGGTGAAGTAAAATTGCCTGTATCTGAAAGTATTTCACAGAATACCATGGGAATGGCTGAGCTCCGGGATTCAGAGGGAGAAGACACGTTGGAGGAGGTAGGGCTAGTTAACAAATTAGAATAAAACTATCCATAAAGCATATTTGATCATTGGGTTTCTAAATTATCCCTTCACTCTCATCAATTAGACTGCAACTCCTTAGAAGCTTCAGGCATTAAACATGCTAAAAGTCTTTGTTATGTACTAAATAACACTAACTCAACCATAAGTACTCTGTCAGTTGCAGTTTGTCGAGTTAGGCAACTGTTTTCTGATACTTTAGCTAGCTCTTTCCCCTGTAATTTAATGGCTCCTGGGATAAGGTTTGGGGACAAAAGTCAGAAAAAGAAGATATCCTCATAGGCTTTACAGCAATTTAGAAAATGGCATCAAGGATAACAGCTCCTTTTAAAAAGTTTGCCTTATCACTGGCCTCCCAAATATTCAGTAGGTTCCTATTAAATTCTACTAATTCTACATTAATCTGTATGGTTGCAAAAATCCTTGGAAAAAGTACAGGGAAGTAGCCTAAACATTAATCGTGCAATGTATACTACATATTTCATATCCTACAAGTAGACACAAAAATGGAATTGAAGAGAAAGCTATATTTATTTCTGTCCTCCAGGAGAAATAGAGTAGAATCATAAATCTATATAAATTGTTCCCATGACTGACTAGTCTGTGTTTCCTGAGAAATGTTGGCAATTGGATTTTTACCAATAATAGAAATTCATAGAAAAAAAGGCATTAAAAAAAAGGCATTATTGGTACTACTAAGGCCATATGTTCTATAGGAGAAACTGCAATACTTTACTATATGCTCTCATTTAGAGAAACCTAAATGGAGTCTCAAATATTAATGAACTGTTATGACCAAAGTTCTGTGAGTTAATGGGTGAAACACAGACAGCTATTATTTGTTTTTATTCATTTATAAAAATAAAAATCACTCTTTGAAACCAGGTGGCTAACAGTCTGCTTCCTAGAAGCAGCAGCTCTCTCCAGTGACTTCAACAGCCTACATTCTGGAGTAAATATTTTATATTTTGTTTCAGCTTTTTTTTAATGCCACCCTGGCATTTATGGATAGCTACATGCCTCCTTAAAATTCAAATTTTAAAGAGACAAGTAAAATGCCCACGTCTGAGTGTCTCTCTGTGCATTGAATTTGATCACCTGCATGGTGTGCACAGGGCAGATGCAAATTTAGTATGTTGACAGCTACGGAATGTAAGGAACAATGCTTCAAATTATGTTGAGAGAGCCCTTGGAAAGGAGTAACTAAATATCAGTGTAAGATGCACAAAATATATCCTTGTTAACTGAAGAGAGTACATTTTACTTTGTTTTGTTTTCTCTGTGCATTTTGTTGTTTCTGTCTCTTTAGATTCCTGCAGGGATCTTATGTGTCTTCTGCTCAGAGGGAAACACAGAATCCATTCTCTCTCAGGCAAGGCAATCATCATTATTCTTATCTTAGAATAGCTCTGACTTTACAGTTTTCAATTTTTTTGAAATGCAGTATCTTATTTGAGCTTCACTGTATTAAAAGGAAGCAGAATGAACAAAATTATCATTTTTTAAAACCATCATTGTTTTAATGATTTAGGTGCAGATGCTCAGAATATTTTCATGGACTTGCTAGTGGTAATACATATTTTAAATGGTGACTTTAGAACTAGAACCTTAGAGTCTTGATTTCCAGGTCATTGTTTCTTCCCCCACATTCTTTCAAGCATTGTATTATACTATTTCCAATAAAAATAAATGTATGGATATGTGGTTTAATTTCTATTGGCAGGACTAGAATTTTGTCTTATAGTCAACATTTTTATAAGGGCAATCTATTGAAGTGGTCTTTAAAGTCGATGGTATCACATTGAAATCCTGGCTTCTGTGTGATGATTTGGGATGGAAAGGCCCTAATTTCATTGGACCTCATTTCAAAATTTATAAAATGTGAATATATATCCCTAATTCACAGCATTGTTGTGGGAACTAAATCAGGAAATGCTTGTAATGCACTCAGTTTTGTGCTTGGACTAGAGGAAATGCTCAATATAGAGAAAAAGGCAGATTATGTGGTAAGCCTGAGACTTAGGCACTCTTTAGCATTTGTATGGAGCCCTGGTGGCATAGTGGTTACACATTGGGCTGCCACCTGAAAGGTTATCAGTTTGAAAACACCAGCTGCTCCATGGGAGAAAGACCTGGCTTACTATTCTCATAAAGAATTACAATCTCCAGCTGATGGTGCCTGGCTTTCAAAAGATATAGTGTCAGGGGTCTTAAAGGCTTGAAGGTAAACAAGCAGCCATCTAGCCCAGAAGCAACAAAGCCCACATGGAAGAAGCACACCGACATGTGTGATCATGAAGGGTCAAAGGGACCAGGTATGAAGCACTGAAGGAAAAAAACCCCATATCATCGTGAATGAGGGGCAGTGCATGGTGGAGACCCAATGCCCATCTCTAGACAACTGGACATCCCTTGCAGCGAGGTACTGGGGAGGAGATTAGCCACTCAGGGTGCAGTGTAGCATTGATGACACAACTTTCCTCCTGTTCTTAAATGCCCTCCCCCCCCCCCTCACACACACACACTATCATGATCCCAATTCTACCTTACAAACCTGGTTAGACCAGAGGATGCACAGTGGTGGAGATAGGAACTGGAAACACAGGGTATCCAGGACAGATGAACCCCTCAGGACCAGTGGTGAGAGTGGTGATACCAGGAGGGAGGAGGGAACGGGGTGGGGGTGGGGGTAGAACAGTGGAACCGATTATAAGGATCTACATATAACTTCCCCACTGGGTCTGGACAACAGAAAAGTGGGTGAAGGGAGACCTCAGATAGGGTAAGATATGATAAAATAATAATTTATAAACTGTCAAGGATTCATGAGGAAGGGGGGAGCGGGGAGGGAGGGGGAAAAATGAAAAAGAAAAATGAGGAGCTGACTCCAGGAGCCCAAGCAGAAAGTGATAGTTTTGAGAATGATGAGGGCAACGAATGTATAAGTGTGCTTTACACAATCAATGTTTGTGTGGATTGTGATAAGAGTTGTATGAGCCCCAATAAAATGATTAAAAAAAATTCTATCTAAAGAAGAAAAATTACAATCTTCAAGCTCATGGAGGCAGTTCTACTCCATCCTCTACGGTGCTGTTAGTGGGCATCGATTTGATGACAGTGAGTGAGTAGCATTGTGTGGATCCTATGTTCAAGGTGTAGGAAGTGTCTAGTGGCACCTGGGTCCGAGAGATAAGAAAGGAAAAGATCATTGAGGCTAGTGAGAGCTTAGTTCTCTGGACTCATGTTTGAGCCTGAGGAGAGAAAAGCTATCACATGAAAAAGTTATTGTGAAAGATTCCCTAAGGTACCAAAGAGGTCTGAGTTACATAGCAGCCAAGTGATAGCAGGTAAAATAGGGTGGAATTGAGGATATTCCTTTCAATTCTGTGCAGAACCATTTTTGGTCTTTGGTACAATGAAGACTAAACTACAGTTTAGCTCTCTCTGAGCCCTTCCAGAGGCTGAGAGCTTTGGAAGCATCAAGCCATGCTTCTAGAGCTCCTAGTATGGATGCCAGGCTCCTTAAGGATGTCTCTGGCATCAAACTCATGGTGAATCCTGAGAAGAGTGTTGAAAGCCTTGAAGCACCTGTTCGCTGAAAATACACAGCCATTTTAAGCAATTTGATTTGATTTCAACATACAGAAACCCTATAGAACAGAATAAAATGGACTCATAGTGCTACCAAGTTTGTGATCTTACAAAGGCATGCTGTAATGTTTTTCTCCCATGGAGCATTTGATGGGTTTCAACTGTTAACCTTTTGGTTCATTGAGCTGAAGGGTTAACCTCTATGAAGCTTCACCATCGCTGGGTCAATCCATCATACTATGAGATGGTGGTGTGGGAGACAGTGTTTGCTTAAGGGACTTTTATTTTGCAGGTGAGGGCATGCGTCACTGAAATTTTAGACATTAATGCTTATGTGGTTATTTTAGTGCCTCCTGACTAGAAAGGACAGGAAAAAAATTTTTAAGTCTCTTTATGTACATGTTAGAGTGGGAGAGCTGAGTAGGTGAAAATATGTATACCCAGCATGAGGATTAGGAGAGGTCTATGAAGTCTAATAAAGAACAGAAGGAGCAACGGCTGCATCCTGGGATGGGACAAGGTGGTTGTGATAATTCCTGACCCCCCACAGGCAGAGAAAGGGCGATGTGCATTCCAAGCGGAAAAGCAGAAAGCAGGTCAAGGATATAGAAAAGAAAACCTATGTGTTAGACCACCATGGCCCAACCATTAGGGGAACAAAAAAGACAGTATAGAGGATACTTATCATCATACACTGGTGAAATAGAAGATTCTTTTAGGTGGGGATATCAAGCCCAGAGATGTCATGACATAACAAAGCACATTAAGTCAGTCTTTGAACTAGATCTGGGCATCTCTGCATAAATTTTGGTGATTGTACTGGCTCTGTGATAAGCACTGTCCCTAGAATAGGCAGGAGAAATAACATGTTGTTACTGTGAGGTGTCAACCAGTTGGCTCCAACTATAGCATCATTAGGTATAACAGAACAAAATATTACTCAGTGCTTACCATATTCCAAATTGTTGGTACATTGGAGTCCATTGATTGGGGCTCATGTCAATCCATTCCACTGAGGGTCCCTTGTTTTTATTGACCTTTTACTTTACCAACCAAGGTATTTTTTCCAAGAAATTCATCTTTCCTTGTGGCATGTCTAAAGTAAGCAAACCAAAAGTTTGTCTTCTTCACTTCTAAGGACTATTCTTGGTCTATTTCTTCTCAGGTTGATTTGTTTATTGTTCTGAAAGTGCATGGTATACTTAATTTTCTTTGCCAATATAACACCTGACATGCATCAGTTCTTCTGTATTCCCTTTTCATTATTTAGTTTGCATCAGGTGCACGATATCAAAGTGCTATCTATAATGTAGACATGGGTATGACTGGGAACTGACTCCAGGAGAGTGAATTCGATTTTGCTTATAATTTGTCAGAAGGCCCCTAGCGGTGAGTTATGTGTTGGGCTGTTAACCTCGGGGTCAGCATTTCAAAACCGCTACTACTCTACAGGAGAAAGATGAGGCTACCTTCTCCCTTAAATATTAATATCAGAGCTCATAGAGGCGATTCTTGTTTGCCCTATAGCATTACAATGAGTGGGAGACTTGATGGCAGTGAGGTTTTTTGTTTGTTTGCATGTTTTTTAAGTTTATTATTTATCACGGAGAGCAAATTCTCCTGAAGATCAGATTTGGGACTAATTAAGTTATCCACTTCTCAACCAGAAAGTATAGATCTAAATTCTACTGGATTCCAAGTTTCACTTTAACAAATGCAAAGAAAAATTAATGTGTTTTTATATTTCCATCCAGTAGTAATACCTGGTGCTATTCCTTCTGATGAATGCTCCATTTCTCTATTTTAAATGTTGCCCTAATTAAATCTTTCTCTAGATCTTTTGCACTTTTCAACAAAATTAGAATGAAAGAATAAAAATACTGATTCTAATTAGCACTTCCTATATATTAAAGAGATTATTCTTCCTTCGCTTAAAGAAATATTACTTGGAAGATATAAATGAACTTTGAAATATAATTTCAGACAGTAGTGATAACTCTTAGTTAGAGCCTGCTACAAGTGACAGACATGTCCAGAGGCTAAAATATTCTATAACAATTTGAGTTATAGAGAGACCTCTCAGAATAGTAGCTGTATTTACTGGAAGAAAAAAATTCTTGTAACAGATATATATTTTATATAGGAAAGTATTCATGCAGGTATATGTTTGCTAAATTGTTTTAAATAGCTCTAGTACTTAATTAAAATAGGACATGGAGGAAAGTTGAAAATGTATTTTAAGGAATGGTAGGTAACATCTGCATCTGCTGACAGACATATCTGTGGCATTAACTGAGAATTATAAGAAGAAACGTTGTTTGACCTCAGGAAAGCTGGTGTGAGACATGAGCTTGTTTCAGGTTAAATTTTCCCTCTTAAATTTTTCATGATTTCTCCCAGCAGGGTCACTCTTGGGTTCGGAAAAGATATCCAACATAAGAATTGCTATAGCTCAGCCATCAGAGAGCATTTATCCCATCAGCTCACCACCTCCTGCATTTTAGTGCTGCCTAATAACACAGAATAGGTTTAAGGCCCATCAATTGTAAAATTATCATTTTTCACCGAAGCAACATTATATTAAACACTTAATTATTCATTACTAATGCTTGTCATGGTGAAATATTGGCCTCACTAATTTTGAAAGCACAAGGCCCAGCTTTTCTTCCTTGAAGGTTAATAGCGGAGCCCTCAGTTTCATTAGATTTCCTAAATGTAGCACACATCATATGTCATTGTGTGGCTTTTTCGACCCCCTCCAACCCCTTTAGCAAGTAAAATCCACACTGGACAGAACCGTCTTTCAAGGTCTGTTGCCATCTATGAGGATTAGAAATTAATTTTAATGGTCATGGTAGACAGAGCCAACTGTAGGACTGTACATTTTTCTGAAATATTATCGATTCAATTGTTTCTTAATGGATATATTTTTAATGGTAACATGCTTTTTGATTTAAATAACTTATGTGCTGTTTACAGGTTTAGAGTTATGGCAGTAAAATATTTCTGTATTTGATAGCAAAGCTTCTTACCAACATTTTGTCACAATATTGAAGACATATGGGCTAAAATCTTGAAAATTTTACATCCTAGTTTACTTCTGTGGAAAACCTGTGCTGTGTAGGTTTACAGATGGTATTATAAGAATTTTCATTGGTATCTACACTTTGTACTCGATATCTTCTTCTGATATTTTACATGACTTTAATTCTATTAACAGAAGAAAAGTCTTATTCATTTGTTGTCCAGGCAGCTAGAAATATTTATTATGTCTGGGAAAACTTATCTGACTCTCACATTTTACATTGGCTCCCTCCCCCTGTATTTATGGAATGAACCCTCATGCCAGGAATGATGATTTTCTTTGAGTTGCATGAAGAAAATCTGTAAGAAAAATGTGTGAACTAGTGAGGAATAAAGTTTACAACAGTCTATCATTTAAATTGATCTTGGTAAGCAAGGGGAAGGTCACTCTCTCAGGAAGATAATGCTATAGTCACTGGTGTCATTTATGATGATTCCTGTCCTTTTTCGACCTAAAGTAGTACATCATTCTTTCTCTAATTTACTTAAACAGATCTCCCAGAGTCAATATATTCCCACAAAATCTCTACTTTTAAAAACAAGCAAAAACTCTACTTCTATAGTGCTCAGCTCCATATGTACAAAATGTATAGACACACACACACATATATACACAAGCATATGTGTATACATTTCTCCATATTTATATATAGAAATGAACAAACCTAAATATATATGACGTATATGAAGAAACTAACACATGTAAATATATATACATATATAGTGACACTAACACATGGAAAAATATATATGGAGAAATGAACACATGCAATTATACATATACAGAGAAATGCACACACACATATATAGAGAAACAAACACATGTAAACATACAAATATATGGAGAAATGAATATATATATATATCTCCTTGAGTGATGCAAAAGGTTAACCAAAGTGCTTGATGGTTAACCAAAAGCATGAAGTTCAAATCCACTCAGAGGCACCTTAGATGAAAGGCTTCATGGTCTGTTGCCAAAAGATAACAGTCTTGAAAACACTATGGAGTAGCTCTACTCTGCACACATGGAATCACCATAGCATACATGATATATATTTCATATATCTCTGTCTATGAATTCAAAGACCATCTTAGCAGTATATTTCTCCCATCCAACACTAATGACCCAAGACCAAATTAGTTGTTGGATGACATTGAGGACCGTATACATGAAGAAAAGGGTTATTTAAAATGCAGGAAATTAAAAAAGAACAAAATGAATGTTAGAAGATAGACTGAAACTTGTTCTTCAACATAAAATAGATAAAATGAAAGGAAGAGATGACAACGAGTGGATAGAAGATTCCAAAGGGCTCCTAAAGAAGACAAAATAAAATATTATAAAATGTACTGAGAACTAGAATTTGAAAATCAAAAAGGAAGAACACATTCAGCATTCCTGAAGCTGGTAGAAGTTAAATTTAAAAAATTCAAGCCCTATGTTGCTATGTTGAAGGATACTAGGTGCAAAATATTGAATGATGAAGGAAGCACCAAAAGGAGATGGAAAGGACACAGAGGTTATGTACCATAAAAAGTGGTTGGTGGCCAGCCCCACTATGAGACATGATGCCCCTCACTGACCCATGGCCCTGCAGGGGACAACACCAGAGACACAGTGTGTG
>NW_022107407.1:9339118-9341047 GCF_000313985.2 Echinops telfairi | reverse complement strand
CGCTTTACACAATTGATGTGTGTATGAATTGGGATAACAGTTGTATGAGCCCCTAATAAAATGTTAAAAAAAAAAAAAAGCAAAAAAAAAATGAACAAATCTGCCATGGAAGAAATACAGACAGAATGCTCTTTACAATTGAGGGTGGTAAGACTTCCTTTCTTGCACTGTGGGCATGTTATCAGGAGGGATCACTCTCTGCAGAAGGACATCATGCATGGCAAAGCAAAGACCAGTGTAAAAGAAAAACATATCTAATTGGATGAACTGGCACAGTGGCTGCTACAAAGGGTCCAAACATAGGAATGACTTCGAGGATGGCATAGGATCTGGCACTGATTTTATGAAGGACAACTATGAGGCAGAACCTTCTTGATGACACTTAAGGAGAAACAAACAAGCAAACAAGTAATGTATTTGTTTTTACTTTAAACACATTTCTTTTTGAATTTTGTTTAATGTTTCCCCTGCGAGCCCTCTTAGCAAGTAAAACCTACTCTGTACAAAATGGTCTTTCAAGGCCTGTTGTCACTTAATGAGGTTGAGAAACTACTTTTAACTGTCACAGTGAGAGGAGCAAACTGTCACAGTGAGAGGAGCAGTATTAGGAAATGTCAAACTTTGTAAAATGCAATTGATTTAATCATTCCTTAAGGGATGTATCTTTAATGCTGATTGTGAAATGTGAATGTTAATATGTGAATATTACTTAATATGTATATAGACATTGTAACTCTCACTAAATAAATGGCACGATTGTGCAAATGTGAGGTGCCTGTGGCCTACCCAGGGAATTGGATAGCTGGCTAGTAATGTACATAGATACATGGCTCACTTGTGTGAGTGTGACTATGAAAATAAGGTGTAAAAACCCTAACATGGGGATTGGTCAACTTTTCCATCCTGCTAGACTGAAAATGAGCCACCCAAGAAGAATTGGGTGGTGGTGGTGGTGGGGATCCTCTGACCACCAAAAAAATAGGGCAAGAAATGGAGTGCATCATTTGGACCCAGGATCTTTTTGCTGAGGATCTCTTTGATCCTAGAGACAGGGAGCTTTTCTCAGAGATGGCAGGAGACAGGGGATAACAGCGGTAGGGAACTGTGACTGTGGAGCAGCAGAATGGGCATGAGATACAGTGCTGGGCTTCCAAACCATGGAGCAAGAAAGCTGTGTCTTTAGGGAGAAAGACAGGATGAGCGTTAGAATAGATGGGCTAAGAATGCCAAAGAAATTCTCATAATTACAGCACTTATTACAATCAAAGAATGGACAGGGCATTGTCATGATGGGGAAAAAGGTTTCTCAGCCCAAATTTCTTGGACTTTTTCTTCATTAATCTGTGTTGGTAAAGCAAGGGATGTTTCTTTGAGAACTAAGTTGCTCTTGGAACAAGTCATGGTATTTTCCATAGCCTCATATGAATGTGAAAGGTGGACATTGAATAAGGAATACCAACGAAGAAAGGATGGATTTCAATTGTGGTGTTGGTGAAGAATATTGAAAGTATTGCTGAAGGGACAAATAAATCTGTCTTGGAAGATGTAAGTAAAGCCAGAGTGTTTCTTAGAGACAAGGACGGCAAGATTGCATCTTATATACTTTAGACATCTTATCAGGAGAAACCATCCCTGGAGAAGGACATCATGGTTTGTGATGGAGAGAAAGGCCCTCAAGGAGATGCATTGACACCATGGCTGCAACAATGGACCCGGGTATAGGAGCAATTGGGAGGATGGCACGGGACTGGACAGAATTTCCTTCTTTTGTGCATAAGGTCAGAACCAATACTATGGCATCTCACAACAATGTCAATTTCCATTTCCCTAAACTTCTTTCTTATAAATCCCTGTCATCATCCTGTGCCCTTTGAGAAAATTTTTCAGGATTAAGGGGGTTTCAGAAGGGTATCGTATGGGAGGTGATAG
>NW_022107407.1:9322861-9338176 GCF_000313985.2 Echinops telfairi | reverse complement strand
GTAAACTACAGAAACAAATCCACAGAAACTCATATGTATAAGAGAGAGTTTTATATAAAGGGTAAGTGTACATTAAGAAAGCATCCCAACCCAGTGCTGTCCAAGCCTATAAAGTCCAACATTAACCTATATGTCTGACACCAATCTACAAAGTCCTCCTTAATCTCACAAAACACATGCAATGATGCTGACTGCAGGAGGAAAGCTGAATCAGTGAGCGTGTAAGCATCTCAGTGCTGTCAGAGGTCTCCACATGGCTGCTCCACATGACTGCTCCAGCACCCAAAGCTGCATCAGGGTAGGTCCATGTGGCTTCTCTTCAGGAATGTCTTAAAGGAAATTAGCCTTGCCAACTGAAGCAGGAACTGGTTAAGGCAGCTGCACCCTGGTCTGACCATCAGAGAGCAAGAGACACAAGAACTAGAAAGGCAAGGCTCACTGAGCCATTAATCTCTCTGCCCTTCAATTGATCCCACATGGGTTTATTGGTCAGATTGGCACAATAAACCATAACTATCTCATGAGCTCTTATCTCTACCAGTGTACATGCTTTGGTCTAGCCAGATTTGTAAGGTAGAATTGGGGTCATGATAGTGGGGGGCAGGGGAGGAAGCATTAAAGAACTAGAGGAAAGTTGTATGTTTCATCAATGCTATACTACAACCTGACTGACCCATCTCTTGTAATCCTTCTGTGAGGTAATGTCTAATTGCCTACAGATGGGCTTTGGGTCTCCACTCCACCTCTCCCTCATTCATGTCCATAGGGTTTTTTGGTTCTGAGTCTTTGATGCCTGATATCTGTTTACATCCACAGCTCATGATCACACAGGCTGGTGTGTTTCTTCAATGTGGGCTTTGTTGCTTCTCAGCTGCTTTTTTATCTTCAAGCCTTTAAGACCCCAGACACTATATCTTTTGATAGCTGGGCACCATCAGCTTTCTTCACATTTCCTTATGAAACCAACTTTGTCTTCATTGATTGTGTCAGGAAAGATGAGCATCACAGAATGCCATGTTCTTGCATTGAGTAGAGGTCCAATGTTTGTCTGCTAACTTAATACTTAACATAAAAATATTTGTACATAGATCATTTTCCTATTATTACATATAAATATATTTACATATGTACATGCCTGTATGTAGACTTATGTAAATGCCCTTTGCTTCTTAGTTCTTTGCTCTATTTCTTTTTAATTTCCCCTTGTCCCACTATCAGATTGACCTTCATTTGACCTTCATTAATTCCTCTTGGCTACATTGCACTTGATCAAGTCCCAGCAGGCAGTCTGCGCCCTTCTCAACATCGATTTTAGATCACTTATTGTTCCCATGTCCCTCTTCCTTTCTCCCTTCTCCCCCTCTCCTGTGTCCACCTGGAACTGTCAGTCTCGGTGTTTTCCCCTCTGGATTATTTATCCCACCTATTTTATCCAGATAGACATGCAGAGATGATATTAAGCACAGAAACAAGACAAAGCAAAACAAATCAACAAAAGAAAGCAACAACAACAACACAAAGAAAAGCATAAAAATAGTTCCAGGTCTGTTTGTTGACCTTTATGAGTGTTTTCCAGTCAAGTCTGATGAGGTGCCATGTCCTGCCTCTGAAATCTATGCTCCCCTTGCTGTTCTCTTGCATGCCCTTAGTGTTTGGCTCGGTGTAATGGGGTCAGATAGGGCACAATTCCCACACTGTGTCTCCATTGTTGTCCCCCATAGCGCTATGGGTCAGTTAGGGACATCTGTCTCATAGTCTGGCTGGCCCTAGGGTCCTCTTTGTGCATTGGCTGCTCTGGAGCCAAAATATCATCAGGGCTTGCTGGGCCAGGTTGTGTTCCACTCTCTCTTTCTCTTCTTCCTTTTTAGTTTTCTCCTGTGTGCTCTGGTCTGAAGAGCCCCTCTCCCTGAGCTGTAGCTTCAATGCTGTCCTCTGTAGTGCGTTCTTCTGGGGGCGGGGTGGTGTTGGGGCTAAGCGAGGAGGAGGGCGGTCCTCATAGCTGGGATTGGGATATACCCCACAGACATCTCTGTCGGTTTGCTGCTTCATGGGGGTATGTTGCATTCATATCTTGGTGCATGAGAAAGTTTTTAATATCCCTTTCTAGTGAGTTACTATTCCCAAATTTCTGTGTTCATATCATCACAGATTAGTTACAGCTCTCTTCCCATGGTGAGGTGGAATATAAAAACCACTAAGCAGGACTTTGATTTTGCTTTTTTCCCTTTAGTTCAAACATATTTTGCTTCAGGCATTTTGAGCCCCTGTTCTTAGGGTCATTTTCACTTTTAATCATTAGGCTCCCTGAAGAAGTAATCTTTTATTCACCCTAATTTTGTCTTAAGTCTTCTCTAATATTGATATAAGTCCATCAGCTTTCGTATTCATAAAATTTGAAAAATATATCCATTTATTTTGAACTTATCTATGTTATTTTTAATATATATGTTATAGCTGTATATATTTGATTCTTAATTTTTTTTATCCTGGAAACGTACTTTTCAAATTATATTTAGCTAATGATTGGTATATTTTCTTTAAAGTATCATTTTGCTATTTGTTTTATATTTATTTTAGCTGTAAATTTTAGGGGTATTTTTGCCTTTCCTTCCCTTTATGATTTTTTTTAGTAGTATAAAAACATTTCACTATTGTTTTAACAAAATGTTCGTGTATTGTTTTTTAATCCTCAGCTTCCTTTAATTTACCTACCATATGGTACCATTTAATATAATTTACCTGGAAATAATTATGTAATTGTTTTAGATTTACATTATTCATACCATAACAGTCTGCCTGGTTAACTATAACTGACATGTGGTTTGAAAAATGTTTGTTAATGTTTGTGGTATTTATATATGATGGACTATTTTCAGATTGATATTTAATATAATTTGTCTTTGTAATTCTTAGACCAAATAGTCTCAATTTTCACTTTTTTTCTAGAGTAGGAAAATGAAGAAATATTAATTAAACAGTAAAAAAGACATAATGCTTATGCATTAAATGCAGAAATTCCATAGAAGAATAGAATAATAATTTAAGAAAGAAGATATGGGGGAAGGATATAATTAAAGTTACATATTGCAGAGTGTTGATTAGCCACACTTAATAATAATATAGACATATAATATCCTGCATATACACTACCTTAATTCTTATTATTTTATTGCTTTATATCACTGATTTAGGAAGGAGGGATGTAAAACAAAAGCTGGTACATTCTTTACTGGATGGGTTAGACTGGACTATCTAAAGAAGCAAAAACAGTGATATGTGTGTGTGTATAATATAGATATTCTATATAAGTATTAAATTGGAGACTAATGAACCAGAAAGTAGGAAGAGGAATCAGGAAGACTGGTGGTGTATAGGAAGATGATTCCAGGATTAGCTGTCAAGCTGGCAGCTCCAGAGTCCAATGAAGTCTATAAGCATAAACACAATATTCAAGATATCATACTAAAGAGAAATCAATAAAACTTAAGTTCCTGCTCTGAGGAGTAATAGTCAAATTGGAAAGAGATCTATGTACAGCAAAAGTTGAGTCATACTACAGTAAAATAGTAGTAGGTTGCTTATATCTCCCAGGTCTGCAGACAATATGGCAGGCCACTGGCTCAAGTCCAAAGAACCAGAAGTCAAGGAGCCAAAATCAGGAGTCAAAACCAGCAAGAAGTAAACAAGCTCTCCAAAGAGTTAACTTAGATAGGAATTAGGTCACACCCCCAAGGAAACGTCCTTTCAATTGCTATAGTGCTGTGACTCAAATAAGCGACTTTTCTCCACTACAATCTTCTATTGACAACAGATCTAGATCCTAGAATAGATTTGGTTACATTGTATTATGTAACATCATGAGGGACCCCCAGTCTTTAAATGATAAACCATGAGAATCCTGACCCAGTTAATTTGACAAAAAATAAAACTACAATACTGGAGTAGGTACTTTATAAATTTAATAAATTGCTTGATTAAAATGCAATATTAGAAAGTATTCATTAGGTATTTACTATAAGCATAAGCCCAATATTCAAGATATCATACTAAAGAGAAGTCAATAAAACTTAAATCCCTCCTTTGAGGAGCAATAGTCATACTTGAGAGAGATGTATAGCAAAATTTGAGTAATACTACAGTAAAATAGGAGAGATCTTACTTGTGATTAAGTTAAGGTAGAAATAGGGCTGAAATGAGCATAGATATAAATGGGTGTGGGAATTGACCTGGAAGGTGAATGGGAATTAGGGAGAATATTCCGGGGAGTATTCCACTGGGGAAAAAAGTACAAGGGCTGGATGCAAATAGATTTTTTGGGGTAACTAAAAGTCAGGAAGGAAGGGATGAAAACATGAGATGATGGCAGATTTGGAAAGCCCTTAAATGTATCAAATCACCAGATTAAATCCACTCACATTGAATAGATAGTGACTTTATAGGAGAGAGTAGAACTGTTCTATGGGGTTTCAGATTGCCTCATTTGTGTCTGGAGAAGCAGCTAGTGGGTTTGAACTGTCAACTTTTTGTTAACAGCCCAATGTTTAGCCTCCTGCACTACCACAGCTCCTAAAATATACAGAGTTTACATTTTAACCATTGACTCTCAAATCTGATTGATGCTTAGAATTAGTTTGGGAACCTTAAGAAATATAGATGGGGAGCTTAAGAAATATAGCTTAAGAAATATAGCTTCCTAGGCCCACTACATTGAGAGGAGCCTATTAATATGTATGTGTGTATACAAATTTCTCAACTTGGTTCTGATCACTGCCCAGCTTTGGACCAATGTACTGGTCCAAGGACACTACCACGTGGCAACTATGGCAACCAAAGAAATCATCCTGGGAGGTTTACATTTCTTCACCTTTACTCAAATTTTGTATAAGTTTTCCTCATACATCAAGAATATTCCAACAATAGAAGTTAATGTGCAGATTCAGCAATCCATTTGGAAACATACCAGTTTAGCAACTGTGCTGCTTTCCATCCCTTACAAAAGAAAGAGGATTAAAGAAGAAATCAAATCATAAGACAGTTTGGCCTGTGCATAGTCAGACTTTTCTGAGGATAAATACATATAACACAGGTTTCAGATCTCATGCTAAAACATCTTCTTTATCAGTCTTGTAAAAATAGTCCTATATCAGAAACTATATGATAAAGCGAAAATGTGAGGAAGCACTCGGGTGCCACTCCGGGGAAACACTGGGGAGAGACATGTTTTATGTACCAGTGGCCATTTTATTTTTGTCTACAATATCTTACCTTGTTAATGAGCCACAGAAGCTGTCTGCTATGCTAACTTCTGCTAGGGTGTAACATCCCTGATGCAGTATCAGTAATAATCCAAATAGACATCCCTCTTTTAAAAACATTTTATTATGTGAAAATGTGAATTTACACAAGAACTGAATAGATGTTGCCTAATAGTTCTGACTGGTTTCCCACAAAATCTGTGTAACATAGCCCTGAATCAAATCTTTCAAACATAGTGCAGTGTGGTGTGTAACTTAAGGACAAAGATTTGCCCTTTGATTCAGCTCATGGAGTTATACCTCTGAAGATAGCATTGTAAACGTTTCCTCATGTTTTTCCAATGCAGTTTGCTGGGTTGATCTCAGGTACAAGAGTGGCTTGTTTTGTTTCTGACAAGCATGGTAATCTTGTGCTTGGCACAGGAATGCAAGACTGAGAGCTGAATTACATCTATTTTTCAATATTGGCATGGTTAGGTTCCAAAGATCAGCTCATTGTGTGAAAATCTGCATTATGCAAAAGTTGAGCATGAACATACCGGAATCACACAATGGAGGGTCTACTATTGCATAAATGCCAAATGACATGATTACATAAATGTTGAACCACTAAGAATCATGGCCTGCTCAACCTGAAACACAATCTTATCCTCACAGTCAGGATTATTCTCACTTGGCATATCCTTTGTTAATACACCTAAATTCACATCATTAATGTTCAAAATAGTAAGACAGATTTTCCTATTGCTATAAGTGGAAAATGCTGGATAATGAGATAGTTCATATGTGAGGAGGAGATGTTGTTACAGTAAGACATTATCCTAGTCACATAAAAAAGCAATAAATACTCCTATTAAGAATTATTTTGACCCATTAAAACCAAAGAGGACAGAATGCTTCCTGGGAGACTCTAGGGATGTTATCCACGAGATTTTCTGAAAGGAAACTGGCTTCTTCTTCTAGTTGCCATGGGTTTTGGAAACAAAACTTCCGAACATCTATAGCTTAAACAAGAAGTTAGCACACAAAGGACAGACCTGAGATGTTTGAGTGACAAAGTACTGGATCTATAGAATTATTCCTACCAAAAGTCTAAGCTATTGTAGGTTAGACTAGGTTACCAGAAAGTGGGTAGTTTAAGAAAACAGGAATTAATTTTTGTATAATATGGAAATTAGAAGTCATAAATACCATGATCTCTTCTGGAGATGTCTGAGTGACAGTCTGGACCGCACTTCTCTTCTAGCATCTGGTGGTTACTGGTAATCTGTGGTGCTATTTAGCTTTAAGATGCATCACTGCAAACTCTGTCTTCCTCATCATGATAGTCTTCCCTCTGTGACTCGTTTCCTAGTCTTATAAAGGACACTAGTCATACTGTAATAGGAATCCTACTACTTCAAAGCTATCTCATGTTAAATAATTACATCTGAAAAGACGCTCTTTCTAAGTAAAGTCACATTGGCAACTACCAAGGATTAGGACTTTAAGCTACCTTTTTTTTTCCTTTTCTTAAAAAAAAAATCATTTTATTGGGGGCTCATACAATGCTTATCACAATCCATACATACATTCATTTTGTCAAGAATATTTATATATTTGTTGCCATCATCATTCTCAAAACATTTTCTTTCTACTTGAACCGTTGGTATCAGGTCCTCATTTTTCCCTCCCTCCCTGATTCCCCACCCTCATGAAGCTTTGATAATTTATAAATTATTATTATTTTGTCATGTCTTACATTGTCCGACGTCTCCCTTCACCTAATTTTCTGTTGTCCATCCCCCAGGGAGGGGGATATATGTAGATCCTTGTGATCAGTTCCCCCTTTCTACCCCACCCTCCACCCTCCTGGTATCACCACTCTCACCACTGGACCTGAGGGATTCATCTGTCCGGGATTCCCTGTATTTCCAGTTCCTATCTGTGCCAGTATACATTCTCTAGTCTAGCTGGATTTGTAAGGTAGAATTGGGATCATGATGGTTGGGGGGAGGAAGCATTAAAGAACTAGAGGAAAGTTGTACGTTTCATCGTTGCTACACTGCACCCTGGATGGTTCATCTTCTCATCATGAACCTTCTGTAAGGGGATGTCCAGTTGCCTACAGATGTGCTTTGGGTCCCCACTTTGCACCTCCCCTCATTCATAATGATATGACTTTTTTTTGTTCTTTGATGCCTGATACCTAATCCCGTCAACACCTCATGATCACACAGGCTGGTGTGCTTCTTCTATGTGGGCTTTGTTGCTTCTCAGCTAGATGGCTGCTTGTTGATCTTCAAGCCTTTAAGATCCCAGATGCTACATCTTTTGATAGCCAGGCACCATCAGCTTTCTTCACTACATTTGCTTATGCACCCGCTTTGTCTTTAGTGATCCTGTTGGGAAGGTGAGCATCATGGAATTCCAGGTTAATAGAACAAAGTGTTCTTGTGTTTAGGGAGTACTTGAGTGGTGGCCAAGGTGAGCATCATGGAATTCCAGGTTAATAGAACAAAGTGTTCTTGTGTTTAGGGAGTACTTGAGTGGAGGCCCAATGTCCATCTGATACCTTAATACTAACCCTAAAAATATATGCACATAGATCTAATTCCCCATCATTATTTATAAATATATTTACTTATGTACATGCCTGAATTTAAAGCTCTATAAATGTCCTTGCCTACTAGCTCTTTCCTCTATTCCCTTTTACTTTCCTCTTATCCCACTATCATGCTCAGCCTTCATTTGGGTTTCAGTAATTCCTCTCCGTTACATTGCCCTTGATCAGTGCCCTACCAGGTCTGTTACTCCCTCCTCACCACCAATTTTGATCACTTGTTGTTCCCTTGTCCCTGGATTTGTTAATCCCCATTCCTTTCCCCCACCTCACTCTCTCCCAGGTCTCCCAGAACTTCTGATCCTGTTGTTTTCTGCTCCAGATTAATTATCCCGCCTATCTTATCTAGATAGAACTGTAGAAACATAATATGCACAAAAACAAGACAGAGCAAAGCAAAGCAACAAAAGAAAACAAAACAACAACAAAAAGCCAATGGGGGAAAAAAAAGAAAAGAAAACCCTGTGAATAGTTTAAGGTTTGTTTGTTGACCTTTAGAAATGTTTTGTGGTCGAATCTGATGGGGTGCCACACCCTGGTCCCCAAATCTATTTTTGGTATTCCCTCTGGACCCCTTGCTGTTCCGTTTCATGTCCTTAGTGTTTTGCCTCGGTGTGGTGGGGCCTGATCGGGCACAATTCCCACACTGTATCCAGTGTTGTCCCCTGTAGGGCTATGGGTCAGTGAGGGATGTTGTGTCTCAGAGTGGTGCTGGCCATATGGTCCTCTCTGTACATTAGCTGCTCTGAGCAAGGATATTGTCATCAAGGCTTAGTGGGCCAGGATGTGCTCCACTCTTTCTTCCTCCCTCTTCATCTGCGCCTGTGTGCTCTGATCAGACATGTCCCTCTCCCTGAGCTGTAGCTTCAGTGCTTTCCTTTGAAGTAAATACTTCTTGGGGGAGGGGTGGACGTCCACGTAGTTGGGATTGGGGCTGGCCCCTTGAAGCTATGTTTTTGTGAGACATAATCATCTTATAACAGAGAGTAAGTGAGGGAACATTTCAGAACATAATAATTATGAATATATCAGAGTTCTCCATTTTTAATATTTATAGAATTATAGAATCAACCAGCACACTTGTTTGGACCATTTATGCTAGTTTTATATCTTTGATTTATTCAATCCCATTCAAAGAGATTTAGTTAAAAGAAGGAATAATGTTATTGTTTGTTCATTAATATCTGACTGAGTTTATAGTTCCTCTCACCAAGATTACTTTTGTTGGTTCCTTGAAGCCTTATTAACACTAGTATTTGAAAATAACAATACAATGAGATAAGCTTTGTTGTGGGAGTGTTAAGGCTTTTATTTGTCTGAACCAACTTTTGCTGTGTGTGTATGTGTTTATGTTTCTTTAGGGACATTATCTAGGCATAGTTTTACATCCTATTTCCCAACCAACTACCTTATATTACTGACATGCTGATGTTTAGACTAAGCCAATACTTTCTAGTCAAGATCCAAAACAGTGCTCTGAACTTCCTTCTTAGCAAGATTTATCCCCATATTGTCTCTTTGCAATAGGTCTCTTCTCTTGGATTTTGCATACGTAAATTTGTAGTGCTGACTCCTATTAAGGTATATATGACAACACTTGGTAAATTTCTCTCCCTTTTCAGGAGGCAATTATTTTTTAACAGGATGCAGTACTTTAACTCTCTAAGAATTTATTTTGGATTATGCAATTGCTTATGCCTTTAGCAGATGTTTCCCAGTAGGTTACTTACTTAATATACCTCAACGTATAACTCTTCTCATGTTCTATTTTGGATGTCTTCTGACACAAGGCAGTCCTTTAGGATTTGGGTTCAATGAGTCATTCAGAGACTCCAGGAAGTTCTATGAAGAATCAGAAAGTGACACAAGAGAGGAATGGAAGTTAATAAAAGACACATTGAAGAGTAAGTTATTTCTGAAGGCTAGATCTGTTGGGTCTACATCTTATTGAGAAGCTCTGAGACAATATAAACACTATTTCCTAAAGTCAGCCTATAAAGATGCAAGGTAGTTGGCTGTTGATTAACCATCTCTCTCCACCCATTAAATTAATATTTCTCTAGGGATGTTATTATTTACTCAGAATGTTTTCACTGGCCTACCCCCCCCCCCTCCATTCCTGAATAGATTACCAGGTCCTTGTTCCAAGTCTATCTTTGTCAGAAAGATCTATCGATGCAGGTCTAGCATAGGTAACACTGCTAGTAAATGAAATATCAGTGCCACAACCCCAGCATCATAGCAACAAATAGGCTACTTCAGCACTCAAACTGAGAGATAAGTGGTCTATACAAAGAAGAACATGGCATCAAGATTGGAGGAAGATTCACTAACAAACCACTAATATGGAGATAAAACAACCTTTCTTGCTGAAAATGAAGCAAACTGGAAGCCTTTACTGATAAAGAACAGGTACTCCAGTCATTGATATAAATTTCACCTTCACATATATACAACAAAAATCTCACAAAAAAAGAAAAATAAACAACATCATGGTGAAAAGTGAAGTGACGTAAAATAATCTCCTTTAATTGAGAGATATCTGTACTTCGGATATGCTATCAGGAGGCACCTGTCCCTGGAGAAGGCCAGTAAAGTAGAGGTCAGTGAAAAAGAAGAAAATACTCAAGGAGCTGGATTGACCTAGTGGCTGCAACGATAGACTCAGACACAAGGATTACTGTGAAGTGTTTCATTCTGTTGTACATAGAGTTGCTTTGAGCCAGAATCCACTGCATGGTACCTAGCAACAACAACTGGGCATGTTAATTTCTGGCTCTTCTGACTTGCCAGTTAGATTGGAACAGCATGCTCTAACCTCATTACAAGAAATGCAAGAGTTTATGCTGCTGTGAGAAGTGTCTGCAGGTGACTTGCAGCTATGTTTTGGGTATACGAGTAAAATACAGAGAGACTCTGCTAAAGCTTGATTTCAGAAAGGGTCCTACAGGCATGCTCCATTCTTCTGTGTACTTTTCCTTTCATGGTGGGCTTTTATTTATCTTCTTCAGGTGATTTGACCTGGATACCAATTCCCACTATCATTTCATGTGTGTAGGCGGTGACTGTGCCATGCAGAGAATAAAGTCTTATTTGTTTGATGGCTTATATCCTGGAGAGAAAAGAATTCATGTTTATCGTATCCCTGGTACTATCAAATACTTGAGACACATGATACCACGTAATCCTCAAAATAATTTTAAACAAGCATATGATCATATTGGAACACAGATCATTTATGTGCTTTTCTCATGTGTACAAAATTTGTATGTAGAATAGTGATAATTAAAATCCAGTACCATATCACTCCAAAGCCCATGTTCTTTTTGAATCCGTAGTCCCCGGTACCTTGGGAGTTGCCTGACTCACTTGAAGAAAAGGAAGCAGCTCTCAGCTATTTCTAATAGCACTAAACCAAGTCAAATTGATTTAAAATCTGTCTCTCGTCTCCACATTTGTGGTAAATTGGATATCAAATATACACATTATTGAATTTCATGTTCTGAATGTTTAATTCTTCTCCAAATGTCATATAATTATCCATTTGTTACATTAATTGTTTTCATTACTTACATAAATTGTTTTCATTAGTGACTCTAAATGGGTGAGGGCATTACACATAATAAATACAAATCATGCTGCAGTAAAAAATCCTGCAAGAAAATAGGTAACTGGCCGTCTCGGAAGTAAGTGTTAAGCTCTAATAAAGTTCCCTACCTTCTCTCCCTGGCAAACACCTGCAAAATGTCCAGGTTTGGGGCAGAGGATTGTATCCTCCTGATTGAAAATGACATTTTTTGAGGCTAGAAGAAGGGAAAATATATCCTTCTCAAATGGATTTATCACTCCTGCCCCCAGTAAATCAAATAACACTAATAAAACTAATATAACTAAGATTCGTTCTGCTATACACATTTCATTTAATGTAGATAGCCACATCATGAAGTGAAGTGAAGCATGAGAGTGTTGTAGTAGCTGTGTAGTAGTAAATGATTGAGCCAGATTTAAATAAAGGTTTATTTGAATCCAAAGCCAATGCAGTTACATTCAGCGCCATGTAGTTACATTCCAATCAAAGGGAGTTTTCCCCTCATTACTGATATCGTGGTCCTGTCCTGCACCTGAGATTTAAATTATGATATATGTAACTAACGGAAAGTTTGGTCATCTGAACTCACTCAGTGAAAGAGCTGATAGTTTTCCCCCTAAAGATACCCACATAGAAAACAACATGAGGCAACTTTCTCTGTCACATGGGGTCACTGTGAGACAGAAGAGGTTACAGAGTCCACAACAATATGTAATTCAACATTATGCTACTCTGACATGTGGGTAACCATTTGATGATTTTCTTTACTATCCTCTGTAAACTAATAGAAAAGTATGGAAATTGTTTGGGGGAAATGATCCATAGACCAATAATAATTATTACCCAAAGCCTGCTATTTTCCTGTTTTCAGGCTGCCCTGAGAACACTGGAGCAGGGGGAAGAAACAAATCAATACTTCATTATTAGGTGATACCTCCACAACTTTATTTGCTTGAAATATCAACTTAAAAACTAAGGACATCCTTGCTTCATCTGGGGCACCTCTGAATTGAATAGCACCATTCCTCTTTGATCTTTTCATGATTTATCATCAGGAATCTATGCAAGTTCCAGATTTCTGTAAATTCCTAAAAGACCTCTACCACAATCATCTCCCTGATACAGAAAATTTGCCATCACTATATCTGTGGGGATCAACGGAAATGTTATAACTTTTATCTCCTTTATTTATCAATATTAAAAACTATAGACAATCTTGTCACTCTTACCCATGAGCTTCAATTTCCTTTTCTGGCCCACAATTCTGTTTCATGGGTATGATTCAAGGGTAGAAACCTGTGTAGTGTTAAATTAGGGCGTTATATGATTTAATGCTCTGAAGTAATCATCTTGTCATTAAAATGCTATTTTACTTGTTTTTTAACAAAAGGATCTGCATTTTTCATTTTCATTTTAAATCATATAACTCATTTGTTCCTGATCTGTCCTAAACAACTTCTATTCAATACCAAATGTCACAACAATGTGCCTTCTGGAGCGCATAATCACAAATGCTTTTTATTTTTAACATTTCTCAATGCTTTCTTTGCCTTCTGTTATATTAAGTCTACTTCCTGAAGTCTCTGTTCACTAGTCCTATGAAGTGTTGATTATTTCTTCTTCCATGCCATATTAAAGTGAAAATGGGATTGCTTTCATCTTTACTCTTTGCTACCACTTGCAGGTTATTTTTCATTCATCTTTTTTAAGGCCCCTGGTTTGTCTCTTGTCAGCAATACAGACAGGCATCTACAGATTTCTGGGTTTTCTTATTTCTTTTCTTAATCATTTAACCACCAGTTCACTATCACTTTCCTTAAGCACTTTTGTGTATGTATACTTGGTGATTTAAAAAGATATCTCTAGTCCTCAGTCTTTCAGTCATTTGGTTGCTTAGCCTTGGCCTTGTTCAGTGGGTGGGGAAGCCTGATCATGGATGGCTCTACCTCAGACTAATGGTCTCAGTTCTACTTCTTTGCAACATCTCATATCATGCAGTCTCATCCTCTGCCGCCTTTGCTCCCTCTGCCACTTCAGGTTGGGACCTCTCACCTATGTTCCAGTGGTGACTCTTTCTTTATTTTCACAGGATTCTCTAATTTCCTGCTTCTGAGATGGCTCTGATAGAGGAGTGATAAAACTGACCAATCCCAGAGTCAGAGTTCCTTACACCTGATTTCCATAGTCTCATCCAATCATTTTCTGAGAGTTACAGAGAAATTGCTATAAGACTGTATAACTTTAGAGAAGCAGATAGCAACATCTTTCACCTACAGGTCAGCTGGTGCATTTGTGCAGCTGATCTGGCAAACAGCAGTCCAATTTGTAACCTATTACATCATCCTTGGGCTCAACATTAGTAGGTGGCCAATGGCCATCTGTGAAATAAATAAACACACAGTAGAAAAGCCTTTGAGCTTCCAAAGTCAATGCCATATTTGGAAAATGTTTTTTGTGAATGTCTCTTACTTAAATTGTTTATATTTGTATAAAAACTTGAGTTTAATTAATTATTTTCCAAGGATATAAGAATTTGAAAGAAATCAGAATAGAGGGTGAGTGGGCAAAGAGAGACTGGCAATCTGAATAATTAGCTAGGACAAAAAGAATAAATATCTACTAAGTCAAAAAGAGCACGGCGCCAAAATATTCCAAAAACACATTAAGACATATCCCACTCTAATGTCATGAGATATAAACTCCATCTTGTCCTCTTGAGGAAGTCATTGAGGAAAACCCAAGAGTTATTAAAGATGACATGAAGTAAGAGCACTAGGAATAAATATCTACAAAATATTATCTTTTAAGAGGAAATCACATGTGCAAGATATTTTATAAAGATTTTCATTATCCCAGTGAGTTAGTTTATTGTGCCAACCTGGTCGATAAACACATGTGGGGTTAATTGAAGGGCAGAGAGATAAATGGCTTGGTGAGCCTCACCTTTCTAGTTCTGGGTCTCTTGCTTTCTGAAGGTCAGACCTGGGTGCAGCTGCCTTAGCCAGTTCCCTGTTCCAGCTGGCAAGGCTCACTTCCTGCAAGACATCCCTGAGGAGAAGCCACATGGACCTAACCCAATGCAGCCCTGGGTGCTGGAGCAGCCTTGTGGAGACTCCTGCCAGTGCTGAGATGCTTACACATTCACTGACTAGGCTTTCCTCCTGAAGTCGGTGTAATAGTGTGTGTTTTGTGAGATGGAGGAGGACTTTGTTGATTGGTGTCAGACATATGGGTTAATGTTGGACTTGTGGGTTTGGGCAGCATCAGGTTGGGATGTTTCCTTGATGCACACTTGCTCTTTATATAAAACTCTCTCTTATACATGAGTTTCTGTGGATTTGTTTCTCTAAAGTACCCAGACTAACACACCCAGTTAAGTTTTCTTAAAGCTTTAGTTCTTAAACTGTGATAAACTGGAAATCCCACTGATGAAGAAAATATAAAATTCCTAAAGAAGTCAGATAAATTATTGACACAATAGCACATGACTCATAAAGAAGCCTTTCAAATGAGTTTAGGGAGTAGATATAAGCAACAAAAATATAATTAGAGAACTATTATATGAAATTCCAAACAGTATTATAGGATTATATTTATAGTAGAGAAATTAGTATGGGTTAAAACAAATAATGATTCAAAAAGATATTGAACAACTTAAGTGTACATTGTCAGGACCTGAGTTTACCTTCTTCTGAACATTTGTTTATATATTCATTTAAATTCTATTATATACAGGTTATCTACTTTTATTTCCCAAAGATGGATAAAGGCCTTTTTGATTTAGTAAGAGGTGATTCTGTAGGTATCAAGCGGCCATCAAGCTCAGAAGCAACAAAGCCCACATGGAAGAAGCACACCAGCCTATGCAA
>NW_022107407.1:9297586-9320501 GCF_000313985.2 Echinops telfairi | reverse complement strand
GGGCACCATCAACTTTCTTCACCACATTTTCCCATGCACACATCTGTCTTCAGCGATCATGTCGGGAAGGTAGATATAAAATGACCGTTTAGCTGGGCAAGGTGTTCTTGTATTATTTTTCATTTTTGTCATATGGCTTTCTTTAGGTGGATCAAATACATTTTGTATTCCATCATAATTTTCCAATGTCATTTTTAAAACTTTTTAATGCTTGATCTAGGAATTATGAGATGCATATTCATCACTGTATACCTACATGTTTAAATTATTTTATTATAGATATAGAAATGCTAATTTTTGTTAAATCTGTAAGTATTTTAAAAATGTGATATAAATAATTTTGTAAAAAATTTACATTACATTTTTTGGGGTTCTATACTGAGAAGTAAATTTCTATTTGTATAACAATTTCACATCTGTAACCTTATTTGCTTCATAATTATTTGATAATTCTTTAAATTTTTCTTTGTAGATAATCACATCAAGGGTTTAAATCAAGACATTTTGACTTCTCTCATGCTAAACACTATGTCAATGTCTTGCCTTATTACACTGGCTCAGGACTTCCAGTATAATTTTTTAATTATAGTTTTAAAATACATCTTATATAAAAACATTGTTAATTTTTGCTTTCACTTGTAATAGGACTTCTAAATAAATGATGAGGAAAATATCTATTTGTAGTCTTTTTAGAATTACCTAATTATTTTTAACTTTGGTACTTTACATTTCTTCGTATAGCTCTATATTATCATCTGGTAAGATTTCATTTACATCTGAAGAATTTTACCTTAGCATTTTTATAATTTTATCTATTGGTAAAAGTGATCTTATTTTAAAACAAAATCTAAAATCTAATTATCTTAATTTTCCCAGGGTATTTCCCACTGACTGTAGATGTCTAGACTGATGGTTTTTTTTTTTCTTCTCTTTTACCTCTTCTCCTCATCCTCCCCTTCTTCCGATATTTAACATTTTTAGAATACAGTTTTATTGTAATTTGGTCATCATTTCTGATAATTCATCTTTCATCTCTATCACTGTTTTTTTCTGTGTAATGTGTTGTTAGTCTCTAGGTGCATTGAAGATTTCTTTTTTAATTTTTATTTCAGCAAAATTATAATTTAAGACAATTTATGATAGGGCTAATTATAATTTATTCTTATTTATTACACTTAGGGTTCACTGATTTATTTGAATTTTTCAGGTGATATTTATCACTATATATGGGAATGTTCAGGCATTATTTTCCTGAATTCTTTTGTCCCCTACTACATTCTCCTCTCTCTTCCTTTGGGCTGAAAGTATATGTATGTTTATCAGCTTGCTATTTCTACAGTTTATAAAGCTAGTATTATTATTGAGTTTTGTTTCTCTTTTTTGTATGGTAAATTTCTGGTATCTATCTTCAAATTCATATATTCATTTCTTTCTGTTATTTCAAATTGTTTATTAAGGCAACATATTAAAGTTTTCATTTTAGATGTAGAAATTTTCTGTTTTAGTGTTTCCATTTGTCTTCCCCTTTTGCTGTTAGCATAACTATTTATTTAAGTATTTAAACATATTTATAATGGTTGCCCTACAGCATTTGTCTGCCACTAAGATTTCCTTTGTAGTAACCTTGTTTCTCTTGGTTTTGTATATTTTCTTGTTGCTCTACATATTCATTGTGCTAGTTACATAATCTGCTGTCAATTTGAGACTTGAAAGTGAAGGGGTAGAGTTTAGTCTGTCAGGGCACAGCTTGATGACCTTATTTGGAGGCGCTAAGGAGATAAATAGCACTTTGGAGATGGGACATGCACACATTCCTGCAAGACATTTCTGTGGACAAGACTCATGGAGCTACGCTAGAGGCCTGGAGGTGAAGGGGCCACCTGGAGACCCCTGCCAGTGTTGAGATACTTCCACAGCCACTGGATTCACAAGACTTTCTACCCACAGGCCTGTGATCTTCCTGCATTCAGCATCATTGCATGTGTTGAGTGAGTCTGAAGAGGAATTTATAGATTGATATTGGACATATGGGCTAATACTGGACTTATGGACTTGATCCACACTGGGCTGGGATGTTTTCTCAATATTCAATTGCTATTGTATATAAAGCTCTTTCTTATACACAGATAAGTGTTTCACTGGATTTATTTCTCTAATCTACCCAGACTACCACATCCAGTGACTGTTTTTTTTCTTTTTAATTGTATCCTAAGCAATAATTGTATCCTAAGTAAATGAGATTCTGGATTTCTCCCCCCCACCCCCTTGGAGAGTGTTGAATTTATTCTAGGAAGCAACGCACTTGATTGTGTTTTCTACCTCTGTTGGCTGCACATGAAATTGGCACTTAATTGTCTCCATTTTAATTGACGTTTTTGTTTGCCTCTGAGGTAGTCCGCTTGGTATGTGCCCATGGTTTGGGTAGAATTTATAGATAACTTTGTTGGTATTTGCCCCTCAGTGGATCCCTCTTTTCCAAGATTTCACTCCAAAGTTTCCAAATGCTTTGCCTTGAGTCAAATAAATTTCTATTTGTATAATGATATAACACCTATTAAAACTTAATTATTTTTCAGTGTTTCAAGGATAGATGACCCTACACTTCCCTCATTAGTTACTGAATGCTTTCATTGCTTTTCATTGCTTTCAAAATAATTTTAAAATTTGGTGTAGATTTTCTAAATGTCTTTTGAAACAGGGTTTGTCCAACTAACCTATGCTGCTACTACTATAAGATGAAATGTTCTAAGATTTTATAAAAACTATGTTTGTCATAGTATGCTATTCTAAAGTACATTAGTCATCATCATCATCAACAACAACAATATCATGATCATTATTCACTATTGTTAAGGCAAAACCAGGAGTAAATTGTGCGATTTTTTGTGTGTTTGTTTAGCTGTTTACATGAACTGTAGGAATAATGGCTTAGTGGTTACGGGTTGGGTTGTGATCCTCAAGGTCAGCAGGTTCATCAGTGGCTTGGCAGGAGACAGACAGAGCTTGCTCCTGGAAAGAGTTAGAGTCACAGTATCAAAACTATACAAGGGCCCTTCTTCCCTGTCCTATAGGGTCTATGATTCAGCTTCAACTCAATGGCACTGAGTTTGTTTTGCTTTTTTTTTTTTTTTTTTTGAGTAGTAATAATAATATCACTATATGTCCCACTGTGTTTTCTTGTCATTAATTCTGACTCATAATCACCATATATAATAGAATGAAACATGGCCTTGTCTTACACCATCCTCAAGTATTTGAGAACCCAATGTTGAAGGCACTATTTCAGTCCATCTTGTTGAGAAGTTTTCCTCTTTTTGCTACCTCTATTTTAGCAAGAATAGTTTCCTTCTGTCTGTGCAAAATATAAGAGGGAAATTCTTGCCATTCATTATTCTAAGGAGAATCCTGCCTACATGTTTTTCACAGATTTGTCCATTTTTCTGGCAGTCTAGAGTATATAGTTGGCTGAATATTTCATCTCCCTCCTCCGTCATGCATGAAAATATTCATATTCTAATATGTTAAACCTTTCAATATGTCACCATCAGTGGTGGGATTCAAATAAATTAATAACTGGTCCATAGCCCTGATGACCATTCTGAATATTAAAAAGAGATAAACCAAAGGTAGTTTTAAAATATTTCATACAGTTAATACTTAATTAAGAACAATAAAAGAGATACTCTAAATAAGATTGTGTTATAAGAAAAACCATTGAATATTAACAAAATAATTATTTAAACCTATAAAAATTAATGACACTATTATTTAAGATATTTCCATATTGATTTTTGACTGGCATCCTCCCTTGCAATAATGTTTGCTTTTATCAGAGTATCAACAGCTGTGTGATTTATCCTTAATCATCTTTTCACTGTAGAAGTAGGATTCCATTCCTTTAGAAGTACACCCATTAGACAATACTCCTTGCGTTTGAAACAGGGGACTTTTCTGAACATATTATTTTCATTTTTGAAAAAATCCTTTGAAAAAGCCCTTCCTTTGAACTACCTGCAATTGTTCTAACAATATTTTTAGCTTTTTAAACACTTTCAGGAATTTCCCAAATCACTCACAATACCTTGTGGAAATTTGGGATGTAACACAAAGTTGAATTGAATTACAGCATATCACCCTCTGGTTGTTTGACACTTTTTCTTTATGTTGTATGTTTGTTTACTGAAGTAACAAATGCAAGGAAATAAAAATGTAGTATTTCATCAAAAGTCTAATGGGTTTTATGAAATGAATAAATGAATAAATATTACAAGCATAGTTCCATCTAATTTTTTTTATAACTATGGATACTTAGAATATGTGGTTGCAAAGATGAATGCCCAAAAATAAAAAAATGTAAATTTGTGATTTCTATATTGGGTGGCTGTGTAGCATCTACCTTAGAGAGAGTCCTGATTACAAGTGCCATTTCAATAACCTGGTCACCGAATTCAACAAAAAAAATTATGTAGACTATTAGTTCTGCTGACTGGTGCAAACTCGCGGAAGTCCACCACTGGTAACCTATATGGTTAAAGGGACTTTCCAGATGTGATTAAATGAAGGACTGTAGAATGAAGAGATTATCCTCGGATTTCTGAGTGGATCCTATGTATTCACAAGGGACCTTGCAAGGAGAAGGCAGAAATAAGTATTTGAGCAGTGGGATAAGCAGTAGGAAGCAATGTCAGAAAGAAAAGCTGCTACATGCCTGGTTTTGGAGATGGAGAATGAGGCTATAGCCAAAAGATAAGTTAGAGAAACAAGGAAATGGATTATTCCATTGATCTTCAAGAAGGAATTGAATCACACTGAGACCTTGACTTTAGCCCACTGTGGTTTATGCCCATCAAAATTATTTATTTTGTCAGTGATGTTTTATATTTATTTTATAGGAAATAAAGCATTTAGAGCAAATTATTTATCTCTTCTTAAATTTACTTACCTTTAACTTCTTTGTTATTACTTTTGTATCCATATCAATTTATTACTAACTGGCACTTCAATTGTGAAGACTATTACAGATAAAATCAATAGTTTTGTGAAACTATCCTGGAGCGCAAAAGAGCTTTTATGCTATCGTGATAGCCTTTACCTATCTCGACCAATCCTCAGAGAAGTTGCTTGCTTTATAGCTGCTAGTTATGTAATGGCAATACATTCGCAAGATGTTTATAAATGAATCCTATTTATAACATAAATCAATCTTAAGCATTACTCCTATCAACTGAATTATGTCCCTCAAAAACAGATTTTATAAATGCTAGCCTCTATGCCTGTGGTTATACTCTTATTTGGGAATGGATGTTCTTTGTTATGCTAATCAGGTAGGATTAGTATAGATAGTGTATCTCCAGTCAATCTTTTTTTGAGTTATACAAGACATTAAACAGTGGAGCAAAGGAGGATGGAAAAAACAGAGCCAAGTCACCTATCTCCAAGGTGCAAGGAAGCATTCACTGAGGAGACAAGGACGCTCTCCACAAACACAGAGAGCCTTTCCTTAGAGCCAGTACTCTGAATTCAGACTTCTGGCTCTGGTAATATTATCTGTTCAGCTTTGGACCCATAACAAAAGTGCAGACAATTATCTGATGGCACAGTGGTATGCATTTCAACTTCTAACCAGGAGGTCAGGGGTTTGAAGCCCAGAATGGCAGTTTAACCCTATTCCTATCAAACTTGAAGGCAGTTTTACCCTGTCCTATGTATCCCACTCTGCCATCAGGGAATTGATAATGGTGTAGTTATGAGTCGAAAGCTTAGCAGACATTGCCACCAGAGTTATAAGTCTGATGGTGTAGTGGTTATGCACTGGGCTGCATTTGTAAGGTCTGCAGTTGAGAGCCAACAGCCTTTCTGTGGGAGAAAGATGGGGCTGGAGCTACAGTCTCAAAAACTCAAAGGGGAAGTTCTACCCTATTCTATAGGGTCACTATGACATTGACTTGATGACAGGTGTTTTTTTTATACCGTTGCTGCGAGTCATCAAATAGACCCAACAATAGTGGACAAAATCACTTTATGGGAGAAAGATAATACTGTTTACTTCTGTCATGTACACAGTTGGAAACTCTATAGAGGGTCACTGTGATTTGAAATCAATTTGATGGCAGTAGGCAAAGGGCAGAATACTAATAGAAATGTTTCCACTCAATGCAACATGGAAAGCACTAATCTATGCCAATAAACTTGGGAGACATAGCTGACCAACCTTCCCTGTGCTCATTGCAAAGAAGGGTGACAACATGCTAAAATTATGGAATCATATCATTACTATCACAATCCAATAAAATTTTGCTGGATAGTTCAAAAATTCTTGTAGCAGTGCATCAAGAGGCAGCTACTGGAAATATAAGCTGGATTTAGCAGAGGATGTGGAATGGACTCTATCAATGCTGACATGAGATGTATCCTGGCTAAAAGCAGAGAACAATAGAACTATGCTTACTTGTGTTATTGGTTATGCAAAATGCATTGAACTGTGTGTGTCATTATAAACCATGGATCACATAGAAAAGAATGAGAATTCAGAACACTTCCCTCTGGTCATGAAGAACTTGTATATGGGACAAGAAGCAGTCATTAGTATAGAACAAGAGGATGCATAAGTTAAAATAAGGAAAGGTATAGTCAGCATTGTATCATTTCATCATAGTTAGTCAATCTTTATTCTGAGTAAATTAGCTGGGAAATGACCAGAATGACATCAGGACTGTACGAAGGCTTATTAATAGCCTATGACATACAGATAACACAACCTGACTTGCTGGACATAAAGAGGATTTGAAGCACTTATTGAAGAGGATCAAAGACTACATCCTTCAGTATAGATTTCAACTAAATGTAAAGAAAACCAAAGTCTTCATAGCTGTACCAATAGATAGTATCATAATAAATGGAGAAAAAATTAAAGATATAAAGGATTTCATATTACTTGGATACACAATTAACACTCATGGAAGCAGCAGCCAAGGAATCAAATGACACATTGCATTGGTCACACCTGCTAAAGTGGGTGAAAGGAGACATCGGACAGGGCAAGATATGACAAAATAACAATTTATAAATTATCAAGGGCTCATGGGGGAGGGGAGAACGGGGAGGGAGGGGAAAAATGAGGACCTAATGACGGGGGCTTAAGTGGAGAGGAAATGTTTTGAGAATGATGAGGGCAATGAATGTACAAATGCGCTTTACACAATTGATGTTTGTATGGATTGTGATAAGAGTTATATGAGCCCCTAATAAAATGATTTTTTTAAAAAGACCTCTTTTGAGTGTTAATGAGCAAAGATTTCACTTATCACATGCATGATCCAAGCCATCTTATTTTCAATCTCCTCATATGCATATGAAAACTGGACATTAAATAAGGAAAACTACAGAAGAATTGATACATCTAGATTGTGGTATCGAGGTGGCCTGGTGGTGCAATGGTTATGTGTTGGGCTATGGTCTGCATGGTCAGAAGTTTGAAACCACCGCAGTGAAAGACCTCTAGTGAAAGATTGGACTATCTACTGTCCTAAACAGTTAAAGTCTCAGAAAACCCACAGGAGGGTCACTATCAGTCAGCATGAACTAGATGGTAATGCTTTAAAAAAATTTTTTTTAAGAAGAATACTGAAAGTCCTGTGGACTGGTGGAAGAAGAAACAAATATTTCTTGGAATATTTTCTTAAGAAGGGAAGATGGCAAGACTTCCTTTCATATGCTTTGGAAATGTTATCAGGAGTTACCAGTCCCTGAAAAAGAACCCATGCTTGAAGGTGGAATGTCCATGAAAAAGAGGAATAACTTCGACAAGTTGGATTGGCACTGTGTTTGCAATAATGGGTGAAAAAGCACAGGTGTAAGCATAGTGCAGGGCTGGGCAGGGTTTCCTTTGGTTACATCAGCGTTAGCTGGAGTTGACTAGATGACATGTAATAACAACAGCCTCCTAAACTATGAGAAAATTAATTTCTGTCTGTTAAATCCACTTTCTTTTGATTTTTCTGTTTTATCAGCACTAGATAACTAAGATATATCACTTATCATTTCCACTTTGGCTATTTCTTAGTAAGATTTCCTTCTTCCTATGAACTTCAGCATTAGATTGTTAAAATGTGTTTTCAGTGCCCAGTGTGTCCCAGTGCATTCCCTGTTCTTGAAAAGTGTCCTGTGTTTCGGTGGTGTTAGGTAACTATATCTGTCTCGGAGGAAGGACAACCAGAATGCTCCTTAGAGGCAGGATGCTGAACGTCGTCTCATACTGTGGGCATGTTGTGAGAAAGATTAGTCTCTGGGACAGGAAGGGCAGGATTCTTGGTCAAGTTGAGGAGCAGCAACAAAGTGGAGGGCCTCAGGAGATGAACTGACACCGTGGTTGCAAGAATAGGCTCAAATAGAAGAACAATTGGGAGGAAGACAAGGACGTCCAGCCTTTCTTTTTGTGACAAAAGGTCACTATGCATCGGAACCAACTCCACAGGACCTAGCAGCAACAGCGTAGGCCACTATAGATATATATACAAAATGGAATACATTTGGTACATTGATTTTTAATAGGGGGCACAAATTACATCATTATGTGTGTGTATTTTAAATGTCCAGTACTTAGAGATTGCATACTAGGTTTTTAATTATTTTTATGAAAAAGAAAGGAAAGGGAAGATTTCTTGAAAGCTCCCCTCTATCCTCCAATGGAACACTTTCTGCCCTTAAAATTAATTTGGCTGTTGATGTACTTTATTAGAGTAGGCCCTATTTCCATTTACAATTTTGGGATGTATTTCCTCTCAAGCTGTGCATTTGTTGCTGCCCCCTCCTTTCTTTGGAGACTTGTAACTCTCAGCAGCTGCCATTAAAGGATATTCACCATTCTAGTGGACGTTTTTCTAAAGAAATGCGTTTACTGTGCATTGGGTCCTTTTGACTACCTTCCCTACTGCTCCACAGCAGGATCTACATCGTTATTATGTGCTTATTTCCTTTTGGCTAAGTGAGTTCCTTGTACAGAGGTGTTTCAGTAATTGGCATGTTTGTATTGCACAGCTTGAGAAGCTGGTTTCCCCCACCCTGCTGTTGTCAGAGGGGACAGTATGGTTGACTACGAGTCAGAGATTGTCCAACCAGTTTCTTTTTTGTCAAAAACAATTCAATCCTCTCTATCTAGATTGTATTATTAATTCCAAGATCATGAAGTACATGGCCCTCTTTAAAACAATTTTCAAAACCCAGGAGTCCACATATTATCTGAGCCATCCCCAAGGTATTTTGACTCATTAGAAAAATAAATGACTTTTCAGAAAAGGAATGACTAAAGCATTATATAGAAGACCCCTTTCCCCAGTACGGACGCTCAAGAGTGGGAAGCTAAACACTGCTTTAGTATGTTTAGCCATACTGTCAGACAGCTATGAACATTATTTTATTGTGTTTTGAGCTTTTTTACCAATTGGTATGTATGTCTGTATTGACGCTAAGGGGAACAAGCAAATTGGTTTCACTGATTAAATGTGTAAATTCTCTTGATTTCCTTTTGAATAAGCTTCTTTGTCCTTTCGCCCATTATTGTTTCCTAAAATATGTGACATAGAAATTTGCACTTTCACCCCACCCGGTTCCGTTTTATAATTGAAAAACTGTCATCACATTGATTCTGGCTCATGGCAACTCTATAGGACAAGAGACAACTGCCCTGTGAGTTTCCAAGACTGTGACTATCTATGGGAATAAAACATCTCTTTCTCCTGAGGCTCTACTGGTGGTTTCAAACTGCTGACCTGGCAGCTAGCAGCCCAATGTGTATCCATAAGTACACGAGGGCTCTTGATACTATGAACAATAAATTGTCACATTCACATAGACATAGTGCAGAGACATTTTCATTGCAACACTCTTATCTGGAACTACATTTTGTCAGATAGGTTGAAAATGTCTACAAAGGGGATATTGTCATTTTAGAACACCATATAGAGATAAAGAAGGAATTGTTGCATAGGCCACATACACTTAGAATCTCTCACTCTGAAAAAAATTTCCCCCAAATTAAGAGATTTTCACTTTTGGTATGAAACACATCATATGCCTTCTTTTCTCCTTCTTACTCCTTAATCTCCATGTACATATAATATACCTCCACATAAGTATAGTAAGACTTTATATAAGGTTGTTGAAGTGTTAGTAACTACAACCCTACCTACACAGGTCTGAAATCCTTCCTCGGGCAGAGTGTGGCACATAGAAGGAACTCAGAAATATTTATTCAATGAATAAGTGTCTCTTAGGTGCTAGTTCAAGCAAGGATCTAGAAAGACAGGGATAAATAACAACACAGAGATAAATTAAAAAACTGAGTTTCTTTAATTAGCATGGATATCTTATAGCTAGAAAAATTGAAACAAAAATACCAGTCTAATCTAAGGGTTACAGAAAAAGTAATTGAAATCAGACTGGGTGTCAAGGTGTGATACCCTGACCAGCAGATCATCAGCAGTACCTTAACAATTGTTAAAAATATTCACATTTCCAGGACCCACCCTCAGATCTACTGATCAGCGTCTTTAGAAATTCAGCCCAGCACTCTGTGCTTGAACAGCCATCCCAGTGATGCCCATTTTGATCACAGAGTGATTATGTCAATGGTTGGAAAATGCAGCAATCTATTCATGCACATACTTATCCTTTTTGTCTCAGCTATATTGTTAGTCCTAAAATTAAACTTCAGTTCTTGTGTCAATTTTTTTTTTTTGCGGGCCCTCCACCACCACCACCCTTGCTTTGTGTCAATTATTTTTAAAGCAGACTTCTAAATCACACCTAGAACTTTGCCACATGCTCAATGAAAGAATTACTATTAAAACCTTTAGCTTTTGCTTTATTTCTTTAAGTGATATATTCCATTTTCAGATGGCACTATGTTAATAGTAGATTAAATTATCTGAGAATGAAAGTTTGTAAGAATATTTGCCATCATTATTACATGTCACAGTGTCAAAGCACTCTATAAATATTAACTTCCACTTTCATCACATTTCTGTAAGGTTAATGCTATTTCTAAATGAACAAACTGGGGTTCAGAGCTGTTCCATCCTTATAGGAAGTTGAAATCTCAACAAATTTTAGGACAAGCCTGGAGATATGAGGCTGGAAGATAGTGCAGGTCTCCTTTTGTTTTGGCCATGGATTATATTTATTTTTGAAGCTTTACTCAAAGGTGCGATGATAGATCTTTTGTTAAAAAAAAAAAATCAAAATTTGTTATGCCCAAGGCATTTTTCATTTTTAAATTTCATATACAATTTAGGAGAAAATGTATCCATATATTTTTAAATCACTTAGACATTAAAATATGTTTTACATGTGCCTGCCTGTGTATGCAGGTGAGTGTGTGTGTGTGTGTGTGTGTGTGTGCGCGCGAAAATGGCCGGGCAGGGGGGGGATAGAGAAAGAAAGAGGGCTTAAAACCTGTTGTGAGGTTATTTATAGACCATCACTCTCATTGCTTTCTTTTCCTTCTCTTTATCAAAGTATATATTGTCATAATCTTTCCAAAAATACATGAACTCTGTTTCCTGGAGTTTGGGTATTCACCAAGAAATTTATGAATTTGAATACACAGCCTTAGGCCAGCTCTTCTCTGGACCCACATGAGAACCACGTTGTGTGTGTGGCATAGAGTGAATGGGCCCTGAAGTAAAGGAGCAAAACCAGACATGGTGGCTTCGGCACTTTTCAGATACATAGTTCTCAGTTCTGAAGCTGCAGATCTGCAAGACAGTTAATCATGCTAATGAGAAACAGATTTTTAACCTTCTGCTTAAAATATTCGCCCATCAAGTTTACCAAGTTTGCTTCCCCATAAAGGAGACTGTCTCAGTGTTTTCTTCTGCCTGTTTTTTTCTTTCCTCTTGCTTGGTTCCACTTTTGATTTTCCTCAGCTTGCAGAAAGCTACTTGGACACTAGTGCCTGTAAGTCTGATGAGCAAATTGCTAAAACTCACACAAGCCATCAAGTTTGATGGGCCTTTCACTGTCATCGGCAGTGACTGTGCAGATATGTGATTTATATTAAGTATGCGATATTTAAATGTAAGGCATAACCATTAAAATGTATGAAGGAGCTTCACAGAGTTCAAGGGAAAATGATATTAAAAGATAATAGATTTTTTTCCATGAAAAAAAAAGGAAACTCCCTCCTGCATGTTGCCAGCAGGAGTATTTTGACCAACTTGAACTTTTAAAAGGTGGTGTATTTCATGAATGTGAAATGAAAATAAACAAAAAACTTGCACAAACGGGCACTTTCACACTTTCCTAATTGGAGTGTAACATGGTAAATGGTTGTAAAACAGTGTAATGGTAAATGTTAACAGCAGTAATCTTTACTTCTGGGAAAATATCCTGAGGGGATAATCTAAATTCCTCCAGTTTACTAGCTGTGTAAAATTGTGCAAACCTGAGACTGGTTAAGAATCAGACTCTGAAGATTGCCTGTGGATTCAAATAACAGTTCCAATATACCTGTGAGCCGTGTATCCATGGAAAAAGTCCTCCCCTAAAGCCTCAGTCTCCTGATCTATACAATGGAATGACAAGGTAACTGACTCATTAAATATATGAGACTGTATAAAACAGAGTGCACATGCTAAGTCCTCACAACATATTAGATGCTAATTTGATTCATTTCTTATAGCTTTAGTTTCCTTACTGGGCTAATATGAATACAATTTGTTTTTTATCTAACTAAATGACTGTAGAGATTAAATAAAATTATTCATGCAAAACATAATACATGATATGTAGTGAGTATACAATTATGTGCTTCTTTGGGCAAATGGTTCATGAAAATGCACTTATTGCTGTACTATTTATGATAGCTGAGGAAATGGCCTAGAAACCACGTCTGACTATACAACACAGGATTTTCCAAGTCCGCTCCAGCCCAATGGCAGAGGTCACAGGCAGAGGTCAGACAGTCTCCAGCCTACTTCCTTCTTTACCCTTTTCTGACACCAACTAGCCTTCTAATGGGACTCTACTGCTCCTTGGGGTGTATTAAAAATTTGTTTCAATGGCCACACACAACTCACAGAAGAGATTCACCATTATGGGGTTTATTAGGGAGGCAAATTGGCTAAAAAATGTTATGGATAGAGTTATTTTATCCACAACACCTCATCTCAGTCATACTCTCAGATGTGTCTCTCTCTGGTCCTTGGCCCTCAGCTGCATACATGGTCCCTTGGCCTCTGCCTGTTTCCATAGGCCTGCTGCTGTGGAGCCTGCGGCTCTGCTTTATGGTCTCAGAACTGTTTCTCTGCTCTGTGCCACATTTTTAGAGCTGTGATCTCTGGTGCCTATATTATTTTAGACAGAGATCTCACACGAGCTTAATTGTTAGCTCTTCTTTCATGTTGGTCATGAGATTCTCATTCTTTGCTTCTGAAATGGCTCACACTTACATACTCGGTGGAATTGCCAAAAGGAGCACTATATAAGGGCTTCACACACCCATCTGCCTAGTTCCACTAAACCATTTGGTGGGAGTTACAAACACATGGATTGAAGAGCCATTCCAAGTAATTTTTACTTCACCAAAAAAAGAAGCAAATAGAAAAAAATTAATCTAGATAAACATGGTAATATTATGATGTCAATATGTGAAAAATAAATGCTATACATAATGGTTTTCAAGATCTTAAGGAATCATATTAAAATTATGCTTAAAATATGAATAAAGATATTATCTGATGAAATTTATGCATAGGAAGGAGAAAATCCATAGAATAGACCAAAATATTGTTAGCGTTTGTTTTTGTATTGTATGGTTACATACATTTTAAAATATTTTCCTAGTTAGCAAACATTACCTTTGTAACATAGAGATGAGAGAAATGTTTTACAAAGGTCTTCAAATATTTTCAGACCTTGGTTTTATAAAAAAATTTATAAATAATTCCTTCAGTGGTACTGCAATCATTGAAATAACTAGCCCATAATAAGTAATTTTATGATGGCTCCCTAATATCAATTCAAATAGTAAATGAGAGTATTATACACTTGTAGATTCATCGTATACCCCATGCATGCCATGATTAAAATTTAATAATTTATTAAGCACAGAGACTGGCAGATGCACACTCAATAAATATTTATTAAATAAATGAACACTTTTATTAAAAATTAGGTTTGACATGGAAATAAGGTTTAACACCATAACATCATCTGCTATCATAAGAGAAGTGATGCCTGTATGTCAGCTAGTGTGACACAAAGAGACGCTCAACCCCCAAGAACAGAGGATTCGGCAAACCGTTGAAATAGTGCACTTTACTGGCGAGTTGCCTTCTACACTGAACGCTTTGTTACGTCTGTCTTTTTAGATCTATGATTCTAAGCATGTCAATAATTACTAACACAAGTGCCCATTAGGTGAATGTGTCGGCAAACCGTTGAAATAGTGTACTTCACTGGTGAGTTGCCTTCTACACTGAACGCTTTGTTACGTCTGTCTTTTTAGATCTATGATTCTAAGCATGTCAATAAGTACTAATACAAGTGCCCATTAGGTGAATGTGAGTATAATTGTAATAAATACTTTTAATAGAGTCCTATTGTTCCTCAATGCTGTTCTAATGAAGTTCAAAACCCCTTACAAGGGTTCAACTGCTAAGAAAGCCTTTACCTCTCAGTTCATCGCGATTCTTAAAACTTTCCAGCTCGCTTTCCCCTTTCCACATACTAATCTTGTGTGCCTGCAGACATAGTATCCTATGCTCTCTGCTCAATTGTGTTGACGTATTATAGTCCCTTTGATCAATCTCCATTCCCAAATGATCAGAAATATTAAGGCACTGTTTCTGAATTTTCTACTCAGTTTCATTGATTTGTCTATTCTTAAGCAATATCAGTCTTGATTGCTATATCCGTACAATTGATTGCTATACTTCTTTAGTAGGTAAATGCAAGTCTTCCAACTTTGTTCTACATCAAAATTGTTTTGGTAATTTCAAGTCCTTTATATTTTAATATAACTTGTAAGAACAGTTTGTCAACTTCTGCAAACAATTTCTGGGACTCTATGCCAAACCTATAGACTGAGTGGGACAGATTTACCATCTTGATAATATTGAATTTTCCAATCTATTTCTCTGCATTTACTTGAATTTCTCTTAGCAGTATTTGTAGTGATTATTGCATAAGCCTTACACTTCATTAGTTAGATTTGCCCTTAAATATTTTATTTTAATTTTTAATGCTATAAACTGATTTTAATTTTATATCTGAGTGTTTTCTGATGGTATATAGAAATATTTTAATATATTAATCTTACCTCACATATCAGTAAACTTCTTATGTTTAGTAAAATTTTTATGTGTTCATTAGGATTTATACACATAGATCATTGTGTTAGTTTGGGTACACTGGAGAAACAAATCCAGGGAGACTCACATGTGTATAAGGAAGAGGTTTATATACAAGATCAATTGAATATTGAGCAAACATCTCATCCCAGTCCAGATCAAGCCCATAAATCCAATATGAGCCCATATGTCCGATACCAACTTATAAAGACCTCTTCAAACTCACAAAGCACATGCAATGATGCCGAATGCAGGATGATCACAGGCAAGTGGGTGGGTAGAAAGTCTTTGGATCCAGTGGCATTGCAAGCATCTCAGTGCTGGCAGGGGTCTTTATGTGGCTTCTTTGGCTTAAGAGGTCTGGTTGCATCGGGGTAAGTCCATGTGGCTTCTCCAGCTCAGAGCACTACCACCTCCAAGGAGGAAAATCAGCAGTCCCAGAATTCTCAGGAGAAGGCCATGCCCACATAGAGGTCTCATTGGCTACCTCTGGATTGACAGGCTGGACTCCACCCCTAAACTCTTAATCCTCAAATTGACACCAGATTATATAACTAACACAATCGTGTCATTTATGAATGAAGAAAAATGTATCTTAACTTCCAAAAAATGCAGATATATAATTTGTTATAATATTATTGTACTTGGTACAATATTGTTATACATTACAGTTATACATTACAGTATTGAATAGAAAGGCAATCAAGGAAAATCTACACAACACCAAACCTGTTGCTGTTAGATTCCATTGAGTGTATTGAATTGGATTCATTTTCATGAATACGTAAAAATATAGGTGAACTAGACTCAACTTCAAGCACACATATAATCTGAGGATTTAAAGCCCAAACTACATGGTGTGCGAACAAGCAGAAGACAGCTATACCAAGAGTATTGAACCAGACTATCATTTACTTACTACATCAATACCCTACCTGCTTTATTAAGGTATTTGTTTTCTGGCAAACCTGTGTCTGACATTGTCAGTGAATAATATTGTGAGTTTACCTGACCACCAACTCCCACTGTTTGGGCCAATAGTGATCACTCATTTAAGGTTTTAATCTGTGCAAATCAATAAACCATGTTTTGTGCTTTGTAATTAGCCTACACTTGTATACTCTCTTTTTCAATTGGGTTTTAAATACATTACCATGTGAGAACTCAAGTACATGATAAATAGAAGGATCTTATGCTCCAGGGAGATGATTGATACAATTCTCTACCACAAAATAACAGAGATATCTCTAAAGTGAACCAGAGTCAGAGAGAAAACATAAATTAAGAATAGAATTTGTGTTCACATTTGATCCTATTTTTAATCTAATAATCATTAGGTCTTATGACATGGCCTCACTGTATAATCACCCTCCTGAAGTAAACATGGAAGATATGGGTACAACAGAAAAGTGTGGTGAAGAAATTAAATGGTGTCTGGCTACCATATAAAATAGTATCTGGGGCCATAAGACTTGTTTTCAAACAAGCAGCCATCTGAGACTTCAACTAAGCCCACATGGAATTGGATATGATATAAATGAAATATGAAATGGTATCAGAACTTAAATTGTGAAATTCTTGTTTGGAGAAGGCATTGGATGACAGTGGAAACCCAAAATACATTTACAGGATCTACACATGGAATAAACTTCTGGTGATTTCCCTGTGATCATAAATAAGGGATGGGGATAATCTGGTTATCAGACAGAGCGTGCAGTAGAGAAAATTATAGTAGACTGAAAGAATAAATCTGATTTGAATGATTAGAATTTTGTCATTTGATCTCCTTTCTCATACATTTTAAGCTTGCTCTGGTTTTTAATATATTCTGGGTTTTTTGTTTTGTTTTTCCAAATTTGGGTTCATCTCTGTTGTATTTCATTATTGTTGGTAGCCTTCTTGACTCTCTGTTTTGGATTTTTCTGTTTTTCAGTGTATGAACTACAGGGTGAAGAATCTGTAGAGACAATAACTACAATAGGGGTTCCTGGGGGGCCTGACAGGGGAGTTGGGCGGGGGCATGAGGAGCTAATATCAAGGAGTACAATAAGGAAGAATGTGTATTGAAACATTGTCATAGTGATTGTACAACACTGCTTGATATGAATGAACTATTGAATGGTACGCTATTTAGATGATGTCTTAATAAAATGGTTTTGGGGCAAAAAAAGAATAACCTGAGAATCTTGTTAAAAATGTAGCTTCAATTTCTGTACAACTGGGTTAGAAATTCAAATTCTGAGTAGAAAGTCAAGCCAGAATGAACCAGTATTACTGAAATCCCTGGTGACACTGGGTCTTACAAAGTAGAGCTTCTCCAGAGGGTTTCCTGGTCTATCATCTTTATGGATATGGATCTCCAGATCTTCCTTCCATGGCACCTCTAGGTAACCCAACCTTTTGGTTAGCAACCAAATTCAACCCATTTGCTCTGCTGAGGGCTCTTTTTTATCTTATCCCAGAACCTAAAGGAAAAATATTCTGCCTTTCACAGCAATATGCTGATTTTAGGTGGTTGGTTGTCAGGTTAAGAGATTTTCTTTCCAGTTCTATCTTGTTAGGAGATTTGTTTTTATCATATGTGGGTATTGTGTTTGTCAAATGTCTTTTCTATGTATTTTAAGAACATCATGTCGGTTGTGTTCTTCATTATATTAAAAGAGTGAATTGCATTGCTTGTTTTATATGTTAAACTAATCTTGAAAACCTAAGATTAATTTTATATTGTGATGTAGTAGATTATGAGTTGGACAAGATCAGCATTTTGAATCCAGAGTGGCTCCTCAGGAGAGAAATATGAAGCTTTCTTCTCCCATAAAGATATACAATCTTGGAACCTTACAGGGGCAATTCTTTTCCTGCAGAGTTGCCATGAGTCAGAACTGATTCAATGCTTATGAGAATTCCCACTTTTTTGTGTTGTTTTTCTTGCTAGTATTTGGTTGAAGATATTTGTCCCTAACTTGTATAGGAAGAATAAGTGATTTTTTCCCCTTGTTTTATATATATATATATGGTAATACTTATTTCAGGGACTAATTTGGAGATTTGAGGGAATTTTATCTACTTAAAAGAGTTTGTGTAGAACTTATGTTAATTAATCTTTAAATATTCAATATAATTAGCTAATGAAATGATCTGCATTAATGCTTTTCTTTGTGGAAGTAGTTTTAAATATTAGTTAAATTGTTATTTGTCAGTTCAGAATTTCAAGTCCTTGTGATCATCTATATATCTTGTCTTCCTATGAATTTTATATTGTTTATATGTTATCTAATTTGTTAGCATAGAAGCATGCACAATATTCTGATATATTTTTCAAAATATAGACTTGTTCCATAGTGAATGATGGGGGGAGTGCAGAGTGGAGATCCAAAGCCCATTAGTAGGCCACTGGAGATCCCCTTGCAGAGGGGTCTCGGGGAGGAGATGAGCCAGTCAGGGTGCGATGTAACAATGATGAGAAATACAACCTTCCTCTAGTTCCTAAAGGTTTCCTCCCCACTCCCACTACCATGACTCGAATTCTATCTTGCAAGACTGGCTAGACCAGAGGAGGTACACTGGTACAGATAGGAACTGAAAATACAGGGAATCCAGGACGGATGAGCCCTATAGGACCAGTGGTATGAGTGGCAAAACAGGGAGGGTAAAGGGAGAATGGGTAGGAAAGAGGGAACCGATTACATGGAACTGTGTGTGACCTCCTCCCTGGGGGACAGACAATCAAAAAGTGGATGAAGGGAGACGTCGGACAGGGCAAGATATGACAAAATACCCATTTATAAACTATCAAGGGCTCATGCGGGAGGGGGGAGCGGGGAGGGAGGGGAAAAATGAGGACCTAATGTCGGGGGTTTAAATGGAGAGAAAATGTTTTGAGAAACGATGTACAAATGCGCTTTACACAATTGATGTGTGTATGGATTGGGATAACAGTTGTATGAGCCCCCAATAAAATGATTTTTTTAAAAGAAAAAAAAAATAGACTTGTAATTAATACCCATTATTCTATTCTTGATTTTAGCAATATATATAGCCTTCACCTCTTTTAGTAAATCTAGCAAAAGACTTACAAATTTTGAAACTTTTCTTGGAAAAAACTTTTATTATCATTGATAGTATTTATTATATTTCTTTTTTCTATCACATTAATTTCATTCTCATGCTTATTAATTGTCATCTTTTGCTAATTTTGGCTTACTTTTTTTCTCCAAAATTTATTTTATTTATTTTCAAATTAAAAACCCTTTATGGATACATAATTTACATATTATACAATTCAATGGTTTAAATACATTAAACAGAGTTGTGCAATCATCACATTTTCTTCCTTCTTGTACTCATTGTTACTAGCTTCCCATTTTTCCCCAATCTCCCCTTCCATAACACTAAGACAGTATTAATCCAGTTACTATATATGGATTCACCTATCCTGGCAAAAAAAAACAACACAGAAAAACAATCCAAAAACAGGAATAAGAATGTAAGAGAACAAGAACAAGTTGGCAATGGATGTGGTAGGTAGATGTTCTGTTGACTTGAGACTGGGTGAAAGTGTACGCCAGGGAGAGTCCAATCTTTCAATCAGGTCACAGCTGGATGATGCTTCCTTGGAGACGTCACTTTTTCGTGAAAGAGAAAGTAAGAACTCCTCTCTCTGGCCCTTTGTCTTCCTCCTTGCTGGGAGTCTATGTCTGCCTCCAGGGGCAGGCCCATGTGGGCTGCTGATCCTCGAGTCAACCTCCAAGCCCTTAGTGTCCAGTCATGTGCCCAGAAACCAGTGGTTTTCAAGCTTCCTAATGCCGGGACCCTTTAATACAGTTCTTCATGTTGTGGTGATCCGCAACCAAAACCTTATTTTCATTGCAACTTGGTAACTGTAATTTTGCTACTGTTATGAGTCGAGTGACCCCTGTGAAACGGTCATTTGACCCCTAAAGGAGTCACGACCCACAGGTTGAGAACCACTGCTAAAACCATGGATCCATGTGATTCTGCACCCACTGGCCTGTAATCTCCCAGAATCCCAGTTCCTATTTCTGCATCAACTTTTTGGCACCATGAATTTGAAGAGGGTTTGGCTAGTCTCAGTCTCATGCACTTGAGTTAGTCTAGCTGGGCTGGGATACTTTCTTGACAAAAAGTTACTTCTTAATGTAAACCTCTTTCTTACAAGTGTCACTGGTTTTCTTTCTCAAGACAACCCTACCTGACACATGGATTAAAAGGGAAAACAAATGGTAAAGTGTTAAAATTTACCCCAACTATATATCTTCAGTAGGAGCCCTGGTTGTGAAGTGGTTAGGTGTTTGTTTACACAAGGTCAACAGTTCAAAACCACCAACTGCTCCTTGGGAGAAAAAGGCTTTCTACTCCTATAAAGAATTACAATCTAGGAAACCCAGGGGGCCAATTCTATCCTGTCCCATAAGGTCACTAGGAGTCAGAATTGACTCAATGGCAATATGGTGTTGTTCTTATGTCTTTAGTAATTCACATTTTGATGCACTCTTGAGTGAGATTATCCATATCCTTGGTCAATGGATCTAGGAAATTCAATGCAGACTTAGTCCATGCAAGGGCTCTGTCATTTATAACCTTCTATAAACCAGGTGCTCAGAATTTAAGCTCTGATATATCACCTCCTCTGATCTTGGATTTTATCTTTTAACAATTATTTGCTCTCACAGGTTGGTGTACTTCTTTGTAGACATAGCTGACACTTCATTTAGATGACTGCTTGTTTAAAGATAAGACTTTAAGGCTCCAGAGACTACTCTTTCTAATTGTTGGACACCATCTGAATTTTTTCATCACACTTTGGTATAGCACCCATATCTTCCGTGATCCCTTGATGAGGGCAAGTAGCAAATAGAGCACATCATAAGAACTAATTATTCTTAAAGTTTACAATTAAGTGCAATCTCAACATTCATTCATATATGTATGGTTTATATATGTCCCTGGTTCACTTTAGAGATACCATTATCATTTTATTGGGGACTATTATAAATAATCCCCATGGGACATATGACAATTCTTTTGATAGGATCATTAATTTGGCCCATGAATTAGAATATAAACAACTGTTGTGAAAATTAAAGTATACATGTATTGGAAAGATTTTTATACTAAAATATATGTTTTTTTGTTTTGTACAGATTAAAAATTTAAGTGACTGAATATGCAAACAATAAGTGTTGGAGATAGGGCAACATTTTCAGAAAAGCTCATTTACTAAGGCAGAACTATGCCTGCTGGATTAGGCAGGTTATGAAAAAGCAAAGCGTGTATGGAAAAATCAAATATATGTTCATCTTAAATTGCGGAATTATGGGAATTTCTATTCTCAGTTGTTTTCCCACTGCCAACAAACAATTTAAACTTATATGACACTGGAGGACAAGGTATAACTGCCCCTGTGGGTTTCCGATACCGTAACTCTTAAAGGGAGTAGGAAGCCAGGTCTTTCTTCCATGGAGCTGCAGGTGCTTGCAAACCGAGATAGTGACTAACAGTCCAATGCATAGCCACTAGGCCATCAGGGCTCCTCCTCACTGTTTTAGGAGTGTCATATTGCTTTCCACAATGGCTGCACATGTTTACAAAGTCACCAGTATAAGAGTTTCAGTCTCTTTGCATCCTCTCCAGTATTTGTTGTTGTAGTAGTTGCTGTTTTAATTGGGCTGTCTTTGCTGGTGTACAGGGTTTTGACTTGCATCTCCCAGTGGCTCATGAGCATTTTGATTTTCGCATTTGAATGTCATTTTTGATGGACTGTCTGTTCATATATTTGCCCACTTTTTAATTTCTTTGTTTTTTTTTCTTATTGAGGTGTTGAAGAATTCTGTAGATATAAAAATTAATCCCTTGTCCATTGTATCATTTCCAAAGATGTTTTTATTTTCAATCCATGAGCTCTCCTTTTACTGTTTTTGATCAAATCTTCTGATCTGCATACATATCTTATTGTTAGTAGTTACCAGTCAACTATTTTGCCTTTCAGTGTGTGTGCTTCCATATGAGGTAGACTGCTAACTTGCTATGCAAGATCAACAGTTTGAAATCACATGTCAACCCTCAGGGAGAAAGATGGGGCTCAATATTCCCACAAAGAATTCCAGTCTCAAAAATTCACAGGGGGAGTTCTTTCTTCTCCTCAAAGGTCACTACGGGTCAGCATCAACTCAATGATAGGGTACTTAGGTTTGCCTTCCTTTATTATATATGTAGCATGTCTATGTCTTTCATGAGGGCACTTAAATTTGTTCCTTTTTATTATTGATGATCCTTATAGCTCTGGTATTTACATTTAGGTCTCAATCCATCTTGAGTTTATCTTTGTACATGAGACATATTGGATCCAGTTTCATTCTTCTGCAAAAGGAGATTCAATGTTGTCAGAACCATTTTTTTTTTATCATTTTATTAGGGGCTCATACAACTCTTATCACAATTCATACATACATCAATTGTGTAAAACGCATTTGTATATTCATTGCCCTCATCATTCTCAAAACATTTCCTCTCCACTTAAGCCCCCGGCATTAGGTCTTCATTTT
>NW_022107407.1:9272717-9296633 GCF_000313985.2 Echinops telfairi | reverse complement strand
AAGGCGAGGCTTCACAACCCATTTATCCCTCTGCCTTTCAACCAGCACCACATGTGATTATCGGCCAGGCTGGCACAATTAACTAACTCAGGCTTTATATCAGAATTGCATTGTATTTATAAATTACTTAGGCTAGTGTTGACATTTTCACATTAAGCCTGCCTATCCATGAACATGACATATTCTTTCACTTGTGAAAGTCTCTTTTGGTTTCTTGAAGTCATGATGTGTAGTTTTATTGCACAGGTTTTTTTTCTTTGGTTAGGTTTGTATTGAATTATTTCATCTTTGATCATGGCAATTTTTTCTAGTTGTATTTTTGTCTTTATTTTATTGGAATTTGCCCAGTGGCTCTGTTGGAAAAAATATCTGATTCATAAATATGTGAATTTGCATCTTATGGTTAGGGTTTACTTGGAATATATGTTTTCATGCTTTTAATGTCAACATATAAGTGGATTTCAAAAATTTATTTGAAAAATTGACTGAAGGATAATGGAATTTTCCACCAACTTTTTGAAGTCCCTTTTTATTTATTTCTCTGAATTTGAATCTTGGTTCTTATAAAAAATATATAGTTAAAATATATGCATGCTGATCTTTTTTATTGAATACCTTATTGGTTGTTATCCTTTTGTGTAACTACTGTTACAGTTGAATGTATTCTGTTAGTTTTCCTAATATTCCATTTTTCTTTTATTGCCTCTTTTTTCCTCCCTGTTCTTTTTTAAAATGTTTTATTATTATTATTTTAAAATCATTTTATTGGAGACTCGTACAACTCTTATCACAATCCATATATCCACCCACCGTGTCAAGCATATTGTATATATGTTGCCATCATCATTTTCAAAAAATGGTTTCTACTTGAACCCTTAGAATCAGCTCATTTTCCCCCTTCCCCACTTTTCCTTCTTCATGAACCCTTGATAATATATATATATATATATATAACATCATTTTACTGGGGGCTCATACAACTCATCGGATTACATACATACATCAATTGTGTAAAGCACATTTGTACATTCGCTGCCCTAATAATTCTCAAAATATTTGCTCTCCACTTAAGCCCCTGGCATCAGTTCCTCATTTTCTCCCTCCCTCTCCTCTCCCCCCTCCCTCATGAACACTAGATCATTTATAAATTATTGTTTTTTCATACTTACACAGTCCAGCGTCTCCCTTCACCCACTTTTCTATTGTCCACCTCCAAGAGAGGAGGTTATATGTACATCCTTGTAAACGGTTCCCCCTTTCCAGCCCACAGTCCCGGTATTGCCACTCTCACCACTGGTCCTGAAGGGATTATCTGTCCTGGATTCCCTGTGTTTCCAGTTCCTATCTGTACCAGTGTACATCCTCTTGTCTAGCCAGAATTGTAAGGTAGAATTGGGATTATGATAGTCGGGGGTGGGGGGTGGGGGAGGGAGGAAAGCATTTAGGAACTAGAGGAAAGTTGTATGTTTCATCATTGCTACACTGCACTCTGACTGCCTTGTCTCCTCCTCACGACCCTGCCATAAGTGGGTGTCCAGTTGCCTACAGATGTGCTTTGGGTCGCCACTCCTCACTCCCCCTCATCCACAATGATATGATGTTTAGTTCTTTGATACCTGATACCTAATCCTTTAGACACCTCGGGATCACACAGGCTGGTGTGCTTCTCCCATGTGGGCTTTGTTGCTTCTGAACTAGAAGCCACTTGTTTACCTTCAAGCCTTTAAGACCCAGATGCTATATCTTTAGATAGCAGGCCACCATCAGCTTTCTTCACCACATTTGCTTATGCACCCGCTTTGTCTTCAGTGATTGTGTTGGGAAGGTGAGCATCATGGAATGCCAGTTTAATAGAACAAAGTATTCTTGCATTGAGAGAGTACTTGAGTGGAGGCCCAATATCCATCTACTACCTTAATACTAAACCTATAAATATATGCACATAGATCTATTTCCCCACCCTCATATGTAAATATGTTTAGATATGTACATACCTTTATTTAGACCTCTATAAATGCTCTTTGCCTCCTAGCTCTTTCCTCTATTTTCTTTCACTTTCCTCTTGTCCCACTATCATGCTCAGCCTTCATTTAGGTTTCAGTAATTCCTCTTGGTTACATTACCATTGACCATGCCCTACCAGGCCTCCTACATCCTCATCACCACTGATTTGGATCATTTGTTTTTATATATATTTTTAATATCTTACACTGACCACGGTCTCCCTTGACCCATTTTTCTGTTGTGCATCCCCTTGGGAGGGAGTTATATGTAGATCATTGTGATCGGGTCCCCCTTTCTCCCCCTACCTTTCCCTTACACTCTTGGTATTACTACTCTCATTATTTTTTTTAGGGGTTTATCTGTCCTGGATTCCCTGTCTTTTGAACTCATATCTGTACCAGTGTATGTACTCTCGTCTAGCTAGGGTTGCAAGGTAGAATTGGGTTCATGATAATGGGGGGAGGAAGCATTAAATAGCTAGAGGAAATTTATATGTTTTATAATTGCTATACTGCACCCTGATTCGCTTGCCTCTTCCTTGTGACCCTTCTGTAAGGGGATGTCCAATTGTCTACAGATGGGCATTGGGTCTCAACTCCATGCTCCCCGCCATTCACATTGATATGATTTTTTGTTCTGGGTCTTTGATGCCTGAAATCCTTATCCCAACAACACGTAATGATCACACAGGCTGGTGTGCTTCTCCCATGTGGGCTTTGTTGCTTCTGAGCTCGATAGCCACTTGTTTATGTTCAAACCTTTAAGACCCCAAATGCTATATCTTTTGATAGCTGGGCACCATCAGCTTTATTGACCACATTTGTTTATGCACTCATTTTGTCTTCAGCGATTGTGTCAGGGTAGATGAGCATCACAGAATGCCAGGTTATTAGAACAAAGTGTTCTTGCATTGAAGGAGTATCTGGGTAGGGACACAATGTCTGTCCACTACTTAACACTTAACATATACATACATAGATTTATTTCCCTATCATATGTAAACATGTTTACATATGTACATGCCTATATTTAGACCTCTACAAATGTCCTTTGCCTCCTAGTTCTTTCCTCTATTTCGCTTTACGTTCATCTTGTCCAACTATCATGTTTGGCTTTCATTCGGGTTTCAGTAATTTCTCTAGGCTACATTGCCCTTGATCAAGTTCCACCAGGCATCCTATGCCCTCCTCACCATTGATTTTAAAAAACTTTTTGTTCCCTTGTGCCTGGGTTTGTTTTCACCCCAACTTCCTTTCCCCTGCCCCCCCCCTCCCGTGTTCCCCTGGAACTGTCGGTCTTGTTGTTTTCTCCTCAAGATTGTTTATCCTGCCTATCTTATCTAGACAGACATGCAGAGACAATAATAAGCACAAAAACAAGACACAGCAAAACAAAACAGCCAAGGAAAACAAAACAACTAAAAGCAACGACCAAAAAAAGAGAAAAGCTTATAATTTGTTTGTTGACCTTTAGGAGTGTTTTCCAACCCGGTCTGACGGGGTTCCATGCCCTGGCCCCAAAGTCTATTTATTTTTGATATTCCCCAGGGACTTCATTGCTTTGCTCTCTTTGCTGCTCTGCAGCACAAGCTTAGTGTATTAACCCAGTGAGTTGGGGTCAGATCAGGCATAATCCCCACACTGTGTCTCCAGTGTTGTCCCTCCTAGTGCTATGGGTCAGTGAAGGAGGTCTTGACTCATGGTGGGGCAGGCCCTATGGTCTTCTCTGTGCATTGGCTGCTCTGAGTAGAAATATCGTCCTGCAGGATTGATGTGCCAGGATGTGTTCCACTCTCTCTCTTTCCCTCTTCATTTGCCCTTGTGTGCTCCAATCAGATGTACCCCTCTGCCTGAGCAGGAGCTTCAGTGCTATCCTCTGAAGTGCATTCTTCTGGCGGGGGTGGGAGGCACATAATTGGGATTGGGGCCAGTTCAACAGATCCCTCTATTGGTTGCCTGCTTCATGACGGTATTTGCATTAATGTCTTGGTGCACTGGGCTGAGGGTTGGTCCCTCTATCCTCTTGTGGAGATATAAACAATACCCTCCTGTTGGGTGGGTTAGTGCCCTGTTCCCCCCATGTTTCTTTTCTTTTCTTTCTTTCTTTTCCCCTTCTTTTTAGTTGCTACCATGTATATCCCTGGTTTCTGTCTGTCCCCTGACATAGTACCTGGACCTCACCCAGGAATGTATGTATATTGGAACTTAGCCCCTATTCCCCTTTTGCATTTTTAAGCTTGCCTCAGTGGACTCATGTTGTACTTGTCCTTTTGTGCTTGGCTTACTTTGCTTAGCATTATTTCCTACAGTTCTTCCCATGTGGCAAAGCACTTCATGCATTCATTGATGCTTTTTAGGGATGTATAGTACTCCGTTGTATATATGTACCACAGTTTTTGATCCATTCATCTGTTGATGGAAATTTGGGTTGTTTCCAACTCCTTGCAATTGTGAACTGTGCTGCAATGAACATTGGAGCACAGATATCTGGTCATGGTTTGTTTCCTGCCTTTTCCCAAGTAGGGGGATTGCTGGGTCTCATGGTAGCTCAATTTCCATCTGTTTTAGATATCGCCAAACCATTTCCATAATGGCTGTACATACCTGCAGGTCTACAAAGAGTGGATGAGAGTTCTTATCTCACCACAGCCTCTCCAACAGTTGTTGCTTTATGATTTTTTTAATTGGGCTGTCTTTGAGGGTGTTAGGTGGTATCTCATAGCACATTTATTTTGCATTTCTCTTAAAGCTAATACTTGTGAACATTTTCTCATATGTTTATTGGCCATTCAGATTTCCACCCTTGTGAAACATCTGTTCAGCTCCTTTGCCCACGTCCACAATAGGGCTATTAATTTTTTTTTCTTATTGTAAGCTAGCATAGTATTGTAGATTTTAGTAATAAGGCCTTTGTCTAATGTGTCATTGCTAAAGATGTTTTCCCAGTCCGTGGGGTGAAGTCTTTCTACGTAAGCGGGTGTTTTATCTTCAGTATATCACACTTGTCAATTTGTCTATATTTGTGTCCTTCCCTAAATCCGATATTCTATGTATTCTTTGGCACCAAATTTCTCAGGTTTGTTCCAATTCCCTCATTGATGTCCATAAGAGGTTGGGGTTTTACTCAAGGTCTGTGATCCACCATGAGTTTACTCTTGCACGTAGAGTGAAGTAAGAATCCTACTTCAGTTTTCTGAAGGTAGATATCCATTTTTTCCAGCACCACTTGAAAAGGGCATCTGCTTCCCATTTGATATTTTTGGGGCCGTTATTGATGATTAGTTGTCTGCATGCTGATGATTTTACTTCTGGGTTTTCAGTTCTTTTCCTTTGGTCATTAAACCTGTACCACACTGTTTTGACCACTGTGGCTATATAATGGGTGCTAATGTCAGGTAAAGAAAGCCCTCCCACTTTGTCCTTCTTCTTAAGGAGTTCTCTGCTAATTCCGGGGTTCTTCCCTCTCCATATGAATTTGGTAATCAGTTTTTCAATTCTTTGAAGAAAGAAGATGGTACTTGTATCGGGATAGCATTAAATTTATATACTCCCTTTGGCAGAACTGACATCGTTACTATATTGAGTATTCTGAGCCAGGAGCATGGGATATTCTTCCATTTGTTTAGGTCACTCTTGATTTCTTGTATTACTGGTTAGTAGTTTTCCTCATATGAATCATTTGGTTTTTTTTTAGCCACGTATATCTCTAGATATTTAAATTTGTGCTTGGCTATTGTGAAGGGTAATACCTGTTTGATCTCTTCTGTGGACTTGTCCAATGCATAGAGCCATCTGATAGACTTCTGTTTGTTGATCTTGTATCCTGCCAGTCTGCCATATTCCTCTATAGTTTCCAGGACTCCCCTCGTGGAGTTTTTTGGAATTTTCCACATATAAAATCATATCATCTGAGAATAGCAATAATTTCACCTCTTCCTTCCCCATACAAATACCTTTGATGACTTTTCTTTGCCTCATGTTGTTAGCTAGGACCTCTAGTACGATGTTCAATAAGGATGGAAACACGGGGCATCTGCGATAGTTACATAATCAGGTGTCAATTTGGGACTTGAGAGGATTAAAAGTGAAGGGGTGGAGTCTAGCCTGTCAATCGGTTCATAGCCAAAGAGGCCTCTGTGTTGGCATGGCCTTCTCCTGAGAATTCTGGGAACACCTGTATTTCCTCCTTGGAGGCAGAAGACATTTCTCTCTCTCTGCTCATTCCCTTGGAGACTTTTGACTGACAAGGCTCAAAGCTCACTCCCTGAGAGACACTCCACTGACAAGACACTCGGTGCTACTCTTTGGGAGCTGGAGAAACTACGTGGACCTACCCTGATGCAACCAGACCTCTGGAGCCAGAAAAACCACATAGAGATGCCTGCTAGCACTGAGATGCTGCTTACAAAGGTACTGGGTCCACAAGAGTTCTAACCACTGGCCTGTGATCCTCCTGCATTCAGCATAATTGCATGTATTTCATGAGTCTGAGGAGGAGTTTATTGATTGGTATGGGACATATGATCTAATATTGGACTTATGGACTTGATCTGAACTGGGCTGAGATGTTTTCTCAGTGTGCAATTGCTCTTGTATATAGACCTCTTCCTTATACACATATGAGCCTCCCTGAATTTGTTTATCTAGTCTACCTGGACTAACACAGCATCTTTGTCTGGTCCCCTTTTTCAGTGTGATTGTTTTCATCTTTTCTCCATTGACTAACACGTTGGCTGTTGGTTTTTCATATATAGCTTGTATTGTCTTGAGGAATTTTGCTTCCATTTCTATCTTCTTAAGTATCTTAAACAGGATTTGGTGTTGGATAATGTCAGATGCTTTTACTGCATATATCAATATTATCATGTGTTTCTTACAATTTTCCATGTCAATGTGGTGAATAATACTAATGGTCTTTCATATGTTGAGCCATCCCTGCCTCCCTTATTTGAATACCACTTGGTCATGGTGAATTATTTGCTTTATATAGTTTTGTATTCTATTGGCTAGTCTTTTTTAAAAAGGATTTTTTCATCAATGTTCATTAGAGATATTGGTCTCTAGTTCTCAATTCATGTGGTATCCTTGCCCACTTTAGGTATCAGAGTCATACTAGCTTCATAGAGAATTTGCCATCTTTTTCTATGTTCTGGAAGAATTTGTGTACGATTGGTGTCAGTTCTTCCCTGAATACTTGGTGGAATTCTCCTGTGAAGCCATCTGGCCTAGGGATTTTTGGGTTGGTAATCCCTTGATAACCTTGTCTATTTTTTATTGCTATGGTTCTGTTGAGATTCTTGATGTCCTTCTGGGATAGTCTAGGGAGGTATTTTTTTTCCAAATATTTCTCCATGTCTTCCAAGTGTTTGAATTCATTGGATTATAGGCCTTTGTGGTACTGTATAATTATCATTTTTATTTCATTAGGGTCTGTTGTAATGTCCCCTGCTTCAACCCTCATCCTTGCTATTGATACTTGTTCCTTCTTTACTTTGGTTAGGTTTGTCAGCCATCTGTAAATTCTGTTAATCCTTTCAAAGAACCAACTTTTAGCTGCATTATTTGTTCCATAGTTTTCTTGTTTATCCTCTCATATATCTCAGCCCTGATTTTTATTATTTCTTTTCTTGTGCTCTTTGTAGGACTGTCCTGTTGACTCTTCTCTAATTGCTGCAAGTTTTGGGTCAGCATATCAATCATAAGTCTCTCTCTTCCTTTTTCATATTTGCATGTATTGCTATCCAACCTCCTCTGATAACTACCTTTGCTGTGTCACAAAAGTTTTGTTACGTCGTATTCTCGTTCTCATTGGTTTCTAGAAACTTCCTAATTTCATCTCTGATCTGGGCCAGTAACACTCTTCTTGCAATAGAGTTAGTCATCCTCCAATTGTTTGCCCTTGTTTTTTTCACTGTCCCTTTGTTGATTTCCAGCCTTATATCATAGTGTTCAGAGAGAGAAGTCTATATGATCTCTATGTGCTTGAATTTATACAGATTCAACTTGTGGCCCAGCGTGTGGTCTATCTTTGAGTATGTGCCATGTGGGCTTGAAAAGTATGACTTTTTTGCATTTGGGTGGAGAGTCTGAAAATATATATCAGGTCAAGTAGTCTAATTGTGAAGTTTAGATATGGAGCCTCCTTGTTAAGCTTCTTTCCCTGTGATTTATCTTTCTCAAGTGTATTAAACTCACTTACTATAATTGTTGAGCTCTGATTTCTTTTTTCATTTTTTGGAGCATTTGATTGACCAATTTTGTGGGTCTGTCAATTAGCATGTATACATTTATTATGCTCACTGGTACTAGTTCTGCTTTTTCCCTTGTCCTTCCTTATCTCATTATTTCTGGCACCTTGACATAAATTTTATCTGAGATTAGGATCGCAACCCCTGCATATTTTTAATTGCCATTTATTTGGTATCTTTTTCTCTAGTCTTTGATTCTCAGCCTATTTTTGTCTATAATCGTGAGATGTGTCTCCTATAGGCAGCAGATCAATAGATTGTGTTTTCTAAATCAGTCTGCTAGCCTCTGCCTTTTAATGCCTGAGTTCAATTGTTACTATGTGATGTCATTTTGTACCTTTTGTGTTGGGGATTTTCCTACCTCCCTTCCTTATCAGTGGTGTGTGTGTGTGTGTGTGTGTGTGTGTGTGTGTGTGTGTTTTATTCTTGCCTTCTTTCTACCCCTGAGCCAATGCTAACTTGGGGACTCTTCTCTTTGTTGCCCCCTGAGTTGAGTTGTTCTATGTGGTGGTCTCTTATTTGTGCTTGGTGAGTGCTGTTCTTCTGCCCATACTGTGTCGGCAAGGATTTTTTTTGTATGGTTGAGTTTCTTTTAATGTATTCTTTGTCTTTCCTTGTCTTGGAAGTTTATTACTTTTCCATCTATCTTGATAGATAATTTGGCTGGATATAGAGAGTATTTTTGTGTTTGTGTTACTTTCCTTCAATTTTTGGAATATGTTATTCTACTCTCTCCTTTTCTTCATAGTGTCTGCTGATTTGTCTGAGCACATTCTTATTTGGGTGCCTTTATAGGTGACTGCTTGTTTTTCCCTAAATACTCTTATAATTTTCTCCTTTTCCTCAAGGTTGGATAGTCTATTATATACCTTGGTGACTTCTTCTTGGGATTCAGTCTAGCTGGTGTTCTTTCAGCCTCCTGAATGTTTGCCTGGTTTTCATTTATTAAGCTGGGGAAGTTTTCCTCTAAGAATCCTCTAGCTATTTTTGCCGTTAACTTCTTTGTTGTGTCTTATTTAGGTAGTTCAATTATTGTAATGTTCCTCTTCATAGCATGAGACATGGTTTTCAGGTTTTCTTCAGGTCCTCTGATGAAAATTTTACTGCCTCTTCCATTTGTTGAAGTCTGCCTGGTTATCCTCTAAGTCACTGGTACTATTCTTTGCATCCTCAAGTCTGTTGTCGAAGTCTGTGAATTTGCTACTGGCTTTTGTTATCTTTTCCATTAGGTCTTGTATTTTCCTTTGGTGTGTAGTCGTTATCTCCTCTCTTGTTTTACCCCTTTTCTGTATGGCTACACTCCTATCCTGTTTGACTCCAAACAGAATTTTAAAGATTTCTTTCTGTGGCAGATGAACATCTGCTTCTTCTATGCATGTAATTAGGTTCAGTATTTCTTCTGATATTGTCTTGTTTTTCCTGTTTTGTTGTTCTTGTTGGGACTGTTTTCTGTTTGCGTGCCATTTTAGAGGAGCCTGGCACCATTTTCCAAAGAGTCAAAGAGCACCTGGCTCTCTGGAGACTTGTAAGAATTCTACTTGAACTGCCTGCAGCTAACTTCAGTGGTGGTTCAGGCTACCACTTTATATTCCTGTGGTTTCACCATTTCCCTACATAACCAGCATTCTGCTAATTGAAGGGCAGGTTGGATGTCATCTCAGGAGACTGTGGTTGGGTAGTGGTGGTCCCACAAGGAAAGCGCTGCAGTGGATGCTCTCACAGATAGCTGTGGTGGTGTGGCCCATGCGGCTTGGAGGGGTTTAAACCCTGCCCAAAGGCTGTGTCAAGCTTTCCTTGTGTTGAAGTAAAGCCTTTGGGCTGGCCAAAAATTCCTGGTACCAGAAGAGACTGTGACAGGTCTAAGGCCAAGTTTCAGCCGACCTCTGCAGGGGTAAGCCAAAAGTCCACAGCTCTTCAAAACCTAGTGGCTCTGTATCTACTTATCATTATGATCCTTCTACTTGACCTAGAACAGTGATGTTTCCTTCTAAATGGCTCTCCTGTGATGATTTCTGTGGAATCCCTCTGGTGTGTGTTACTCGGTCACCAATTGCCAGCACTCCCCCTTTTGTTGCCTCTTATTCTTGTCTACTCTCTTTTGTGTTAAGAACATCTTTTTTAATATATCAGTTCAATTCATTTTCTGTACTATTGACTTATTTTTCTAATTATTGCTTTAAGGATTAAAATATATATCACAAAAAAGAACAATTTATTTCATTTAATTACCTCCTTAAAATAGATCTTTTAAACCCATGTCCTTCATTCCATGGCCACTCTTTTATGTTATTATTTTTCACATACAATGTATTACATCTATATGCATTATGAATCTAATTGCATGCTGCTGTAATTTTTCTTAGCCAATCTTATGTCTTTTAAATAGGAGGAAATGTAGTTATAGCCTTTTTAATAAGATTTCATATTTATTGGTTTTATTTCTTTTCATTTCTTCCTGTGAATACAAGTTACCCTTTAATATCACTTTATTTTAGCCCACCTTAAATAAATATAAATATATATTAATAAATATATAAATTTTATATATATATATAAATAAACTATGTCTGCTACCAATTGTTCTTAAGTGCCATGGAGTTGCTTCCAATTCTTAGTGATACTAGGTGAAATATAATAAAACAACGTTGGGCATTGTGCCACCATCACCATTGTTCTATTTGCACTCATTGTTTCAGTTATTATGTTCATTCATTTTGTTGAAGGTCTAATGAGATGGGCAGACATGGTGTTTAATAACAAGTTCAAATGTAACAATTTGAGGATGGTCCAAAACTCAACAATGCTTTATTATGACTCACTAAGTGTGGTAGTTAAATAATCTGTTCTCAGTTTGACTATTATGAGTGAAGGGGTGGAGTTTAGTCTGTCAATCAGTTCACAACTTGATGACATCATTTGGAGACACCACAGAGATAAAGAGTTCGCTGGAGGTAGAATACATACATACTCCCTGTGAGACATTCCTGTTGACATGTAGCTATGCTAGAGCCCTGCAGTTGAAGGAGCCACATGAAGACCCTTGCCAGCCCTGAGATACTTCCACTGTCACTGGATCCACAACACTTTCCACCCACTGCCCTGTGATCTTCCTGCATTCGGCATCATTGTATGTTTTTCATGAGTCTGAAGAGGAATTTATAGATAGGTGTCAGGCAAATGGGCTAATATCAGACTTATGGATTTGGACTGGGCTATGATTTTTCTTAATGTACTATTACTCTTTGATATAAAGTTTTGTTTTACACACATATGAGAGTGTCTATGAATTTGTTTCTACAGTCTAACCTGACTAACACACTATGAGTCAGAATCAATTCCATATCACCTCACAATCATGATTTTATCAAGCATAAAATCCTTCTGCAGGGACTAGTCCCTTCTAATAATATGTCCAAAATGCATAAGACATCCTCACTTTCAAACATTATTCTGGCTGTACTTCTTCCAAAACAGAGTTATTCATTCTTCTGGATGTCAATGGTAATGTCAATATTCTTCCTAAATACCACAGTTCAAAACCAACAATTCTTTGGTATTTTTTTCTCATTCCAATTTTCATATGTATGAGTCGGCTGAAAACATCATGGTTAGGGTCAGGCATACATAAATCCTCAAAGTGGATTTGCTTGCTCTATAACCCTTTAGAGATTTTGTGCAGTGGGTTTGCCCATATGCAACATTTCATTTGAATTCTTAACTGCTTCTTCCATTGATGCTCTGTAAAATGAAATCTCTGAAAATTACAATGCTTTCTTCATTCATCATGAAGTTTCTTGGTTCACTTGTGGGGATTTTGTTTTCTTTACAATGAGTTGCAATCCATACTATATAAATTATTTTATTTTCCTCAGCAAGTACTTCAAGTCTTCTTTGTTTTCAGCAAGCAAGTGTGTGTCACCTGAATATTACAGGTTGTTAATGTGCCTCCACTAAACCTGATATATGTTCTTCATGTGGCCAGGCTTCTCAGATTATTTGCCCAATTCAGTGTTTGACTAAGCACAGTGAAAAGATACAACCCCGATTCATACCAAGCCTGATTTTAAACATTGTTCTATTTGAAAGACAACCTCTTAGACTATGTACAGGACCTGCACGATCACATGGAAGTTTTGTGGAGTTCCCATTCTCCACAACGCTACCCATAGTTCATTATAATCCACACAGTTGAATCCCTTTGCATAGTCAAATAAACACAATTAAGCATTTTTCTGATGTTCTCTGTTCTAGCCAAAAATCTGATACCAACAGTGCTATCTTCTTCTGAATTCCCTTGAATTTCTGACTGTTGCATGTTAATGTACTTCAGTGACTCTTTTTGAAATATCTTTAGCAAGTTTTTATTTACGTTTTATATTAATGATATTGTTCAATAATTTCATCAATTTGTTGCCTTACCATTCTTTGGAGTTGGCACAAATATGGATCTTTTCCAATCTGTTGGCCAGATTTCTTAGCAAATACCTGTCTTCCAATTTTCTTGGCACAGAGGATTTAGTGTTTCTAGTGCTGAATCAGTTTATTGAGATGTTTTAATTGGTAGTCTGTAAATTTCTGGAGCCTTCTTTTTTTGCCAGAACCTTTAGGTCGATTGTATTTCTTCCTTCAGTATAAATGTTTTTTCATCATACATTCCTTTCAAAAACTTTGAAATGTTGACCGAATTTTTTTGGTACAGTGACAGCATATTCCTTGTATATCAATGAACAGTGTCACTAATAACTATCATATTTTTGCCTCTGGAATAGTTTGCCCATAGGATCTTTCAATTATGCCACTTGAGACTTAACGTTTTACTTTATCTATTACAGTTTGAGAAATGGTGAGCATGTTCTTTACTTTTGGTTTTCTAACTGTAGGTCTCTGCATATGCTACTGTAATACTTTGTGTTACTGTACTATTTTGTTAATGTAATACTTTATGTTGTCTTCTTGAGCTGCTTTCACAGTTTTTTTTGTTTGATATTCTACTTTTTCATTTATTCTAGATACTTTAACTTATTTACATTCAAAATCAAGTTTCAGACTATTTTCTGAAATTAATGTTTTTCCTTTCTTTTTGGTCTTTTTAATTAGTCATATATGATGTTCTTACAGCTATATGACAACGCATCAGATCTCCAATCATCAATATCCAATGTATCGAATATGTTCTTGACATGGCTTCTAAATTCAGATAGGAAATGTGCACTCCAAAATGTCATGCCATTGAATTCAGTCACCATTTTATCAATTAAACTATAGATTTCATTGATACTTTTGTATATGTTATATATTATTTTTCTCTTTATCCTTTCAGGATTTTCTCTTTGTTTTGACTCTCAACAGTTTGATTATTTTTATATCTTTTAGTTTTCCTACTTGGAAATCATTAATGTCTTTCCTCAGATTTAAGAAACCTTAGCTATTATGTTTCTTCTCATTTCTCACTCGTTTGACCTCAACTTCATGTACAGTGTTATACTTGATATAATTCCTGAGGTCAACTTCTACTCAATCTACATTTACTTCAGTCTTTTCCCAGTTATTTAGATTTGATTATTTGTGTTGATCTTATTTCAGAATTACTGATTCGTTCATTTACCATATCACACAGTTTATTGAGGGTTCCCGAATTATAAAGTACTTCAGTTATTGTACTTTTTAAATCTGGAATCCTCAATAAAATATTCTCATTCTTTATTGAAGTTCTCTATTGAGTCGTTTTCATCATACATTTGTTCAAGTCTTTAACCATAGTTTTCTCAAGTCTTTAAATGTATTCTTGTATGCACTGGATTTCTTTTACGTGAAATATATGGGCCTATTCAAGGCCACTTTCCAACCTTTTCTTCATGTTTCAAAATTTATTTTTAAAATTCTACATTTTCCATTATTAAAATTTGCAACTCTGATCTCAAATTTGTTCCTGAGGGTTGTAGTTATTGTTATTTTAAAATTTCATTTTATTTACAATAACGTTCCTAGATTTAGTTTCTAGTAGTTTTCTCACTTTGCTTTTAATTTAAATTTCTAATTTTTTAGTGTGGCATCCAAGGAGACATAGTTTATATGTTAATCATTGATTTTTCAGAAATTTCTTACAGTCTATCACTAAATGCCAATTCTAAGATTCCTCAGCTATGAAATCACCAGATATTAGTGATTAGAAAAACTTCTTATACTTTTTGCTATACCCTTCATTTGAACCCATATCTCAAAGTTAACGCTCATGTGCTTAAAAAAATAATGGTAATTTACATGGTAGATTGCCTGGTTTATCAGAAAATCATCTTGATGTGATGCACTCAGAAAATGTAGAAATATGAGCATTTTAAGATACAGTATTTTTCCTCTGTCCTTTCTATTTCTCTTCTCAGCCAACGAGAGGATATTTGCGATGCTGAACCACAAGAGAGAAGGTATGGGGCTGTTACATGCTTATATAATGAATGACATTACATAAATGAAATGGGCTTATTCAATAGCCTACTTCATAATATTCATTTTCTATGGTAATCTGATTTTCTGCTGAAAGGGGGATCATGCAAATTTGCCTGATATGTCTTCTTTCAACTCCTTGTCAGCATCCATCCCTGATACCCAATTTCCTGGTTCAGCAGGGAGTGTTTATGCATGGCTGGCTCCACAGCAGCCCTGAACAAAAAAACAGCAATAACTGACTTGCAGGTGGTTGTAATCACTTCAATTACAGCAATCAGAGGCAGCTGGGCAGTCTTCAAGCTCACTTCAGATCAACTAAGTTCTGTCCAGTGGATCACAGTTTCTTTTAATTGACAATGACAATGTAAGTACTCTATATGGTAAAGGGAAGTTTGTGCCAACTGCTGAGTTTTTAAACATCTGAAATGTGCCAGCATCAGTTCCCAGCAGAAACTGTAAACCTGAGTGCATATATTAACCAATGTGTTTCATCCTTTTCTTTCTCCATCTCTTATACTTTTTCTTGGAGTTTGCTTTTTATTAATAATCTAGCCTTTTGTGAATTTTGCTTTTATTAATAATCTAGCAACTCAAATTTCTCACTATCCTTGTAAATTTTCTCAGTAATTGCTATTAATAAAATAATATTACGATAAAATTATAGAAAAATCATTAAACAAACATGAAAGTGTGAAGCTGCTTTTTCTCAACATAGGCTCCCCCTCCCATTTAGGTTTATACAATTCTGAAAATGGTGTTGATTCTCTCTTTCTAACTTTCTACAAAGAATTCTATGCTGTTCAATTTACTCCATATCATTTTTTGACTGGAATATTTTTCCTCAAACCTCTAAAGGAGTCTAAGTTAAGTACATTACTAAGTGAACTTATTGTAGTCTCTCCACAGATTGAAGAGACATACTTAAAGATGTTTTATTTGAAATAAACTCATGAATATATAAATTGAGACCCTAGAAACAATACCTTTCAATTTACTCTCATATTCTTGTCATTTTGGCTACATTTTTATTGCTTTGGGGACCACACTGCACCCTGCCTAGCCTTATGTAACATTGTAAATTCTGCAGTTTGCCTAAGAAATATGAGATGTTGTCACAGGATGTTGGAATATATATATATAATATTGTATTATATATAATATTTTCCATAATTAATCTGTACTTTTCTCTCTGATAATCCCTTCTTTGAGCTCTTTTTTCCTGAGAAAGAATCCCATAATATTAAGTTAATATTGATTATAACCATATCTGATGCACTGATTTTGTAGAAAAGACAATCACAACCTTCGTCAGCCCAGAACAAAAGTACATTGGTCAAGGAACCAAAATTGCTGGAAAGAGGTCATCAGACCAACTTGGAAAACCTTTGAAAAATAGAGTTCCAATGAGCCATTTCTTGTTAAGTATCATAACCTAGCCCTAATACATATTCATAACCACTACTTAGAATTCTGTTACATATTCATAATCCGTTCAATTTACTTCTTGGTACACAAGTATAAGACTACAAATGCCCCTTGTTTCAATCTCTTGCCTTGGGTATTATAGTTCTGGCTTATTCCTTGCTTGACCAACCAAAGGAAAGCTTTCCTCTTCACTTTCACCCAGTTTCTCTGCGTTGCCCAGCCAGGACAAACAAGGCTTGGGTTGGTAACATTTCACTGTCAATAAATAAGAAAAATACTTTTCTCTTACTGTGTAAATATTTGTATCAGTTTAGTCGAAGTGAAAAGAGAAAAAGAATAAGAGGGTCTAGACAGGGAATTAGAAATTTACTTCCTACTAAGCTGTACATTTTAGATACAGAAAATATTGAGCAATGGAGGACAAAAAAATTTTTTAAATCGCATTTCATATATTTTTGTTTTATGCACTTATACAGCAATTCTTTTTTTAACTTCTAGGGAAACCATTTTTTCAGCCTGTTTAATAAAATGAAAGGAGACTGAAAATGATGCATTCATGAATGTTTACTTAAGAAGGTCTGAGAAGATCACAATTGGTGGGGATAAGTAACTCATGTATGCAAATGAGTATTTTACATAAAGTCAGAAATGTAGGTACTAGTCACAATGGGAAAGCATTTTGAGTGAGGATAGATTAATACAGTAAAATTTTTTTCTATAGAAAATTTCTGCTGTAGGACTCAAGGTGCTTGTGTCTTTTTAATCTTTTCAGCATTTCAGGGAGGTAAGAAGTTGGCAACTACTATTGTCTCTCCTTTGTACAGTGGGAGGGACACAAGCTGGGAGAGATTAAGAACTTTGACCAAGGTTACACAGAAAGTTAATTAGAGAGTTTGTAATAAAATGGGTGCCCCAGTCAGGCTTTCTTTCCATGAGACCTTGTGACTTCTATGGCTCAGTTCTTAACAGTGTTTTCAAAACTGGCTATTGATTAGTAACTTTGGGAACCTTACAGGAGACTTACAGATTGAATAGGCTTGGAAAACACGATTTTTAACATTTGAAGGCAATTGGTCTCTGAGCAGGTAAATATAAAATTATTTGTAGGCTGATAAAAATTTATTGGTTTACATTGTTTTTCAGAGATGTCTTCACTCCAAGCAAGGGAGAGTTATTGATGAAGGACAGATGCTTAAGAATGAATATTTTCTATTTCAAATTTTAAATAAAGAGCTGTAGAGTTGCTGGTCTATATCATGGTGCATGATGTTAGTTTGCATTTGGTATATTTCCCGGAGCAGTGGTAGGTGTCAGAGTGTTTTTGGACAAAGGACTACTTTGTACTTGGATGATGTATGTTTCTGTCTTCTAACAGAGAGGTTGGAGGTTAAAGTCCACACAGATGCACTTTTAAAAGATAATCTAGGAATCTAAGTCAGGAAAATCAGCCACTGAAAACTTTATGAGTATAAAGTTTATATAAGTATAAAGTATATATAAGTATATATACTTATACTCTAGTATATATGCAGCATGACTTCAGTCAGAATAGTCAATGGTGATTACATATATATATTTAAGATGGAAATAAAGATTCCAATAACAATATCTTCATTGTTATTTTCATGAATAGAACTCTATATTTCTCAGTCTCCAGAGTTGAAATAATATAATCAGCTTGTGCCATTTTCTCATGTCCATTATTACTTTTTTCTTATGACATGTAGGATTATGATCCCTACATCGATGTTCTCTTATTAACTTTATTGTCATCCCTATGGTTCAGGCTCATGTTGCCTCTTAGTTGGCCTCTGCTTCTTGCTCTGTTATTCCCATGCCCACTTCTCAGCACTGATGAATTGTTTTGGGAAACTACTCCATGACTGTGCCTTTTTCTCTGTTCTTCTACTTTTCTAAACCCGATGTCTTTCTCCATACCTTGTCTCTCCTAAGACTAAGTCTCACCATCATGACTTTGAAGGAGCATTTGGATTGCACTTCTTCCAAGACAGATTTTTTTGGTTCTTTTGGAAGTCCTACTTACTTTCAATACCCTTTCCCCCAAACATTTCAAAAGCATTGGTTTTACTTAGGTCTTTCTTATTCAATATCCAATTTTCACACACATAAAGCAATGGAAAAATACTATGGTTTGGATAAAGTATAGGCAAGGATGTTGCTTGCTCTTCAATACTTCAAAAGGATCTGCTGTAGAGTATTTACCAATTCTACTGCTTCCCCAAGCTTTGATTCTGGGCCCAAGAAAGATAAAATCCTTGACAACTTTAATCTTTTTATCATATTACTTTTCTTTACATAGACTCATAATCCATATTGAAGGCTCCAATCTTGATCTTCATCAGCAAGCGCATCAGATCATCCTTAATTTCAGCAAGAAAGATTGCATATCAAGGGTTATTAATAAAACTTCCTCCAATTCTGTTGGACCATTCTTCCCCATATTATGGGGAAGCCCATAATATACAGTTTCTCAGATTATTAGCTCCGTATAGAGATAGTAAGTATGTTGATACAATCGAACCCTAAAGCACACATTTCCTGACTTTAAGCTATGTACTATTTCATGGTTCACTACATGTCAGAATCAACTTGAGGACACCTAACAGCAACAACAAGAACTACTCCCTTACTGTCTTCAAGCAATTGCTTCCTGCCCCACCCCTTACCCCCTCCCAACCCTCATTTGCCAGTTCTGCCTGGGTACAGTAAAGTGTTCTCAAATTCTATTCTTTTCAGTACGATCTGTGGTAGATACATAATCTGTTGTCAATTTGAGACTGAAGAGTGAAGGGGTTGAGTTTAGCCTGTCAATCAGGTCACAGTGTGATGACCTCATTTGGAGGCACCGAGGACACAAATAGCTTGCTGGACATGGGACACACACACATTCCCTGCAAGATATTCCTTTTGATAAGACACATGGAGCTATGCTAGAGCCCTGGAGCTGAAGGAGCCACATGGAGACAGGCTGATGGCAGCCAGAGTCTTGGAGCTGGAGGAGCCTGAGATTCTTCCACTCCACTGGATCCACAAAACTTTCTACCCACTGAGCTGTGATCTTCCTGCATTTGGCATCATTGCATGTGTTGCGTGAGTCTGAAGAGGAATTTATAGATTGGTATCAGACATATGAACCAATATCTGACTTATGGACTTGATCTGGACTGGGCTGGGATATTTCTTCCATATTAAATTGTTTTTGTACATAAAGCTCTTTCTTATACATATATGAGTGTCTATAAATTTGTTTCTCTGGTCTACCCAGACTAACACACTATCCATGGTGGGTTATGACCCAAACAGTAAATTGTTCTTGCATAGTCAATAAATCACAAGCTAGGACTCTTTGCTTTGAAACAAGATGAAGCAATGATATCTCTTGTTCTTTTCTGAATTTGACCTGACTTTATGGAAGCTCCCTGTCAAAGTGATACTGCAACCATTATTGAATGATCTTTGGCAAAAATTTACTTGCATGTGATATTAAAGACACTGCTCTGTAATTTTCACATTATGTTAGGTTCCCCTTCTTTGGATTGGTACACAGATGGCTCTCTTACAATCACTTGACCAGGTAGCTAACATCTAGTTTTCTTGACTTAGGTGAGTGAGTTTTTCCTGTGCTTAATCAGTCTATTGAAATAATTTAATTGATGTTCAGTCAATTCTAGAGCCTTATTTTTGTCTATTATCTTTAATATTGAAAACTACAACAAATTCAACAGAATTTTGATTTTTTCCCAGTTTTACTCACAAGGAATTTATATATCACATAATATCCTTCTTTGTGATATTTGAGAAATTTTCTTCCCTAGATCTGGCATTTTGATGAGACAGTATCCAATATAATTCTCAGGTTTTCTTTGGATTTTTTTTTTTTTTTTTGCTATATTGGTTGATTGTTTCTCTTATTGATTGTTGTCAGAGTCATTGTGTTCAAGTTCATGATTCAATTTTCCTTTTCTTCCAGTCTTTCTCTCAAGTCTTTTTCTGTGTTGGTTATCTGTGTTATCTCTCTTCTCTCATATTTTATTTTCCAAAATTACTTTGGATATAAACTTTTTAGTTTCTTATTTTTCCCTGTGCTTGCATGAATGTTCCCAATAACTATTGAAAGGTCATCAACATAATTTTTAAAAATTCTATTTCTGATAGTTCCAGGTCTTCTTTTTCAGACTATTTCAGCAGCATTTGGTGATTTTCAGTTGTTTGATTTTTTTTTTTGGGTGCAGTGTAGTTGACTGCTGTTCCCATACCATAGTGGTGTAGCACATGGGCTGCTGGAGCGCATACATGTAGTTGTTTGTTTTGAGTCACAGGAGATTCTGCAACTTTTTTCCAAAGCAGGAAACAAAGTTTCACAGCCACACACTGTTCCCTTAAACCGGCCATCACAAGAAACAAGGTTCAAGTGAAACTGCTTTTATGAAAAACATTTACTGTGACCAGAGAGAACCTTCTCAGGAGACACCACTGGGTGCCTACTCACAGCAAGTTGGTCGATGCTTGCCTAGCAGGAAAAATGTGTACTACGAAAGCTCTGCCCAGGGCAGCTTTTTTTCATTTGGGGGGTTGGGGACCCCTCATATATTTTACTAGGAGAAAGTGAAAGTGAAAGGCAATGAAGAGTATGACAAGGAAAGAGTGTAAGTTAATAATCAGCCTGGTAGAAAAGGTGTGTGTGCTTGTGTGTGTGTGTGTGTATATACATATATATTTGAGAGAGAAATATAATTAAGCAGGGACGAGAAAGAAAGGGAGGAGAGAGGGGAGGAATGAATAAAGTGAGAGGCTATTGGTAGATAAAGACAGAGAGCGAGGGTGGGGAGCTTGTATTGGGCGTGGTTAAGGGGGTTCTGTTGCCCTGAGAGCATGCAGATGGATGAGTCTGTGGTCTTAGGTGCCTGGGTTTGCCTGTGTATGAAGTATGTTTGCTCGCTGGAAGGTAGGACCACTCGGAGATGAGGTCTGAGAGTTAAAATGGGAGAAGGAGCAGAGGGAGTCTAGAAGGTGGCCTGATTTCAAAAGGCTATGCTTGAGATAGGAGGGAGTTTGTGACAAGATCTGGAACAGGGTGCCATCCCCACAGTGCTCCCAGAGGACAGTAATGGGTAGGGCTTGGCTGTATGAATATGGACAGTGTTTGGGACAGTTCTGTTCTTGCAGAGCATGTGGTCTGAAGCAGCTTGGGTTGTTGATAAGTGGGCAGGAGATGCTGGTGAACTCCATTTTAAAAATAAGTTTGGGAAGGATGTCATTGGTCTGTGTCTGCTTGGGAGGCATATACAGTTGCCAGAGATGTGGAGACGAGTGAAGAGGGACCTGGGATGTCAAAGAGGGATGTGGATTAGCTTACAATAAAACAAAGTAGAGAATGTAAAATTTAGAAGAAAAAACAGTACCTGGGTGGGGACTACCTCCCAGTTCCGTTGCTAGGGTAGCATGGACATGGTGGGGGCTTCATCCTCAGGTGTGTGGGCTAGTTTTAAATATGCGGGAATCTGTGCTCATCTTTCCCTAGTCCATTGTCCACACAGGGTCTCCCAGAGCCAGTGAGGCGGAAGGTATGGCTGTGTAGGAGGTAATGACTTTCTTCTTTCCTGGGAGCGTGTGTTCTCTCTAGCAGCCAGGGACTCCGGTCAGTTGTAAGGGCAGATGATATTGTTGTGTCTGTCCAAAAGACGGAAATCTGTCTGTGGTGAATGTGGTTCACCTTTACTCCTTGGAAGACATGCACAGCCACAGGGAGCTTGGTCCCAAGAAGAGAGGTGGTAGGAGCCAAAAGGATCCATGAATCAATTTACAATAAATGTACAATGTGAGAACTGAGGAGCAAAAGCTGTTCCCCTGGCTTAGATGAAGATGATAAGCTTAGTGGTACAGGTGGGGGATAGTAGCGAGTTCTGAAACGAAAGACTCTAGCTGAGGTGGGTGTGGTCTGCCTGCTTCTTCATTGGAGGTTGTTTGCCAGGGACGTGTGCACAGCTAAAGTGGGTTTGGGACTGTGGGAGCCAGAAAGGGATATCGATCATTTTACAATAAAATAGAATGTAAAAGCTGAGGAGCAAAAAACATGCCCACAGTTTGAGTGAAGGCTGCGACCTCCTTGTCTCTAATGGAACAGGGATTTGTCACCAGGTGTAGCATGTTGGGGACTGGGAGTGGGGAGGCAGGTGAGGTGGAAGGGAACACCATGGGAAAGGGGGTGAAGGGAAGCAGGGAATCTAATAAAGTGGCAAATTTTGCTTTTCACGCAGGCTGTCCTCCATGCGGAGCAGCGATTCTTAACCTGTGGGTCGCGACCCCTTTGGGGGTTAAACGACCCTTTCATAGGAGTCATCCAATTCATAACAGCAGAAAAATTAGTTATCAAGTATCAATGAAATATATTATGGTTGGAGGGTCACCACAACATGAGGAACTGTATGAAAGGGTCGCGGCATTAGGACGGTTGAGAATCACTGATGTAGAGGAAACGGGCCAGCAAGGTGAGGTGCTTGTCTTGGCAGGCAGGGCTGGGGCTTGTGATCAGTTTTCACCAAGTGATGCCAGCTGCTACCAAAGGAAAGTGGGGGCAGGAAGGGAGGGAGAGTCAGGAAGGCTCTGTCTGTAGTGCCGAACGCCAACATTCCCCTGAAAGGAAAAAGAAAGGAAAAAAGCAAGTAAACAACAACAACAAAAACTTGGTGCACTTAGGTGTTTGGTTGAGTGCCTGGGTTCAAGAAGCAAGGCCCCTTTCCTGCAGGGCTCTCTCCAGTACTGGCAGAGGGGCTTCCTCTGTGGTTGCTATGGGGGCCGTTATGGAAACTTTCTGTTTGCAGATATTACTGCGTTTTTCATAAATGGAAGGTTAGTGGCAACTCTATATCATGTGTCTATAGATGCCAACTTTCCAACACAATGTGTTCATTTTGTGACTGTGTTACATTTTGCTCATTTTCACAGTATCTCAACCTTTTTCACACTGTTGTACACTCAATCAACTAGAATTTATTGCGTAAATATAATTTTATATTTGTGTGACTCACTTTATTGTGATACTTGCTTTATTGCTGTGCTATACTACCTAACTTGCAGTATCTCTGAGTTAATTTTCTAAACATGGAGTTCTCTTTTGTCATTCTATGATCTTGTATTCATGCAAAAAAGAATAATTCTTTAAATATTATATCAAGTCATTGCTTAGTTAGAAAACTGCTTTGATTTCATTCTGAGCCTAAATAAAATTCAAACCCCTTGCTATGTTCTATGAGGTCTTCTCTGATTATACACTCTCAGTTCCTATTTGAGCTCTTTGCCCACCTCACTCATTCAGCCCTAACCATATTGGCTTCCTTATCCTTTAACCTGGAAAGCACAAACAACACAGACCCTCTCTCTGCTACCCCTTTTCTAAGAATTTATAAAACTCACACTCCTTTACTGTCCTAAATTTCTACTCTAGTGTCATCATATCTCAGGGAACTTTTTTCAAACAAAGAGGGAAAAACTTAGAGGTAGATGTAACATTTTGTGACCTTTTCTTTAATATTTCCCAATAATCGTATTTTATGGTTTCTGCTTAAAAATCAATGGTCACTTTAAAGTCTGATGAAGGTTAGAGAATATATTTTTGTTGGACAAAGTAGCAGCACCTCATTTGTCATTAGGCTGTTTTTTATAGAATATTGGATAGGACAAATGGTAATGTCTGTCATACTTGTCTATATGGAAGTCAATAAATCTTTACATATTTCTGTAAACTATTTTCTTTCTTTTTTTTTTTTTTAATTAAT
>NW_022107407.1:9265852-9271273 GCF_000313985.2 Echinops telfairi | reverse complement strand
CCTATCCCTAGGTTGACCAACCCTCCTCCCTTCCTCTACCTCCTGCACTCCCATGTCCCTCCGGGGCCATCGGTCCCTTTATTTTCTTCATATATATATATATATGAAGAATATATATATATATACATTCTTTTGTCCAACTTCTCTTATCTAGGTGGGTGTACAGAAATAGCATAGAAGAGGATGGCACACTCCCAAACTATTTTCAATACATGCTTTATTTTTAATTTTCCCAGTTGGCAGATCCATATATTGCATGGGACTTTCCAAGTGATTCAAAGCACAGAAATATCTCCAATCACTGCTTTCAAATTCGGTATGTTGCAAACCAAGATGTTCTTGAATTTGGTTTGCCTTAGGATTTTATTAAGGATTTAAATACAGAATGAGTCATGTAGTTATGGAACTAGTTTAGTTTTTCAACCCTTATTCAGATTTCAGATATCAAATTATGGCACTGATTCCCATGGACTCAATAGAGAACTTATTAGAGACTTGCATATATATATATATATGTATATATGTGTATATATGTATATGCATATACATGTACACATAAACATACATATACACACATATATATGTATATATACATACACACATATATATAATTATTCAAATTACTGTAGGGAGTCAGTGAATGACATAGTAGGTGTAAGAGTGATGCTCTCAAGAATTGGTTGTAGTCTCAGACTTAGTCTTTTCTTTTATTTGGCATGCTACTATCTAAGACCACTGTCAGCTTGGCTATATTTGTAGATAGCTTTCAGTTTATTGAATTTTGTTGCCAGCTCTGATGTAGGCTTTGGGTATCAGGGAGAAAGATCACTAATGGACCTGAGGGCTTTGAAGACGCAATGGAAAAGAGAAAAACATATATTTTATCGTTGTTGGTGCCGTCAAACATAAGTCCTAGAAAAGTATAACCTAATAGGTACTCAATGAATGTCTCTTTCTTGGCTACTTTGATTTTTTGCATGTATCTGTCACTATGACAACTTTTCTCTTTCCCACGACTTCATAATTTTTCCGCTCAGATGTTTGGTTTTTCATCAGTAGATTGTGAGGTATTTTGACAAATCATAGCTATTATAATCACTCTCCTCATTTAAAGTACAAATATTGTGTGATGACTTTTATTATTAATCACTACTTCCTCCTCTGATTTTTCCCTATCTTAAATGATGCTAGCCTTCAAACGTTTGTGCCATAGAACATCAGGATATTTTGCCTGTGTGCTGAATGGAAATTAAAATGATACTAGTTGCTAACAATTTTACAGTGTATGTCGTGCTTACAAATACTGTCCTTTAGCTTTTATAAGTCATGGTTTTTACACATTCCTGAGAGATCAAAACAATTGATTTTATGTTTCCTAGAGATGAGTAAATAAAAGTTCAAAGTATTCAAGAAATAAACAAAATAATATTTGTGATTCAATATAGAGTAATTGAGAAACGCATTTTATTGTGGCCAAATAGTTTTTCCTTATATTTAAAAAAGAAGGCAATGTGATTTAAGTGGAACTTGATATAGAAGGTGTTTTCAGTATATAACATTTTGTCTTCTTCTGTTTGTAGTTGTTTTCACCCATGATTGACATATATTTTATTATTATTATTGATGAATCCGATAACCCTTACTCCTAATAAAATAGTATTCTCAACATGTGTTGTATGTTAGAAACATCTAAAGGAATAAAAACAAACATCTTTCTAGGAAAGAATTCTAGGTATTGGTAAATTTTTAAAGTTTCCACATATAATTCTACTGTGAAACTTGAGAGAGATCCATGGGGATAAAAGAATGATTGCAATGCAAGGCTTCAGTGCCTCCTATTGAAATATCTTCTTTCAGAAATGTTATTTAAGTTCTAGATCTCTGCAATTCTTTTATGTCTCTGCAGAAAGGCTTCTGTTGTGTGTGTGTGTGTGTGTGTGTGTGTGTGTGTGTGTGTGTGTGTGACAGAGAGGGAGAGGGACATGGAGAAAGAGAGGGAGGGAGAGGGAGAGAGAGAATGGATAATGTGTTTCTAAGAAAAACGGTTTGTATGTTGAAACCTTGTATTGTATTGTATCATGTCGTGTATTGTATTGTATCATGTCATGATTATGAAAATTGTCTTTATTCAGCTCCTTGGTTTTACTTTTTCCACTTACTGTGGATAGAATGTTCCGATCTTTCAGTCCATTCCTTTATGCGGCCGATAATAGTATCTACATTTCGAGATGGCTCTGATTATTGTATTAGTTGTTGTTAGCTGTCATCCAGTCAGTTCCGACAAATAGAGACTCTATGTACAACAGGACAGAACACCACCGGGTACTATGCCATCCTCGACATGGTTCTGAAATTGGAGTGCATTGTTGCAGTCACTGTGTCAACCCATCTTGATAAAGGACTTCCTCATTTTTGCTGTTCCTCCACGTTACCAAACATGATGTCCTTCTGCTTGGAATAGTCACTTCTAATAACATCCAAAATATGTGAGACCAATTCTGGCCATCCTTGCCTATAAGGAGCATACTGGCTGTACTTCTTCCTACACAGAATAATTTGTTCTTTTGGTAGTCCATGCTGCTGTTAGGTGCCATTCAGTCAGTTCTGACCTATAGCCACCTTATGAACAACAAAACATAACACTGCTCAGTCCTGCACTATCCTCACAATTATTCCTAAGCATGAATCCATTGCCGCAGCCGTGGGGTAAATCCATCTCCTTGAGGGCCTTCCTCTCCATTGCCTCTCTACTTTACACTGGTCTTTCCTGAAAGCATGTCCAACGTCTTGCTATCCTTTCCTCTAAGTAGCTATCTAGTCATACTTCTTTAAAGATAGTTTGGTTTGTCCTTTGAGCAGTTCATGGTACTTTCAATATTTTTCTCCAACACCATCATTCTAATGCATTGATTCTTCTTCAATTTTCCTTATTGAATGTTCGACTTTTCCAGGTATTTGAGGCAATGGAAAATACCATGGCTGGGTTCAAGCACACCTTAGCCCTCAACATAGCTTTGCTATTTAATTCTCTAAAGAGGTCTGTGGAACAGATTTGCCCAGTAAGATGTATCTTTTAATCTCTTAACTGCAGCTTCTGATAACCTTGATTGTGGATCCAAGCAAGATGAAATCCTTGACAATTTGACAACTTAAAACCTTTCTCCATTTTATCATGATGTTGTTTATTGGTCAATTTGTGAGGATTTTGGACTTCTTTACATTGAATTGTAATCCACATTGAAGGCTGCAATCCTTTATCTTCATCAGCAAGTGTTTCAAGTCCTCACTTTCAGCAAGCGAGATTGTGCACCTAGCAGCTTGTTAATAAACCTTCCTCCAATCATGTATCCTGGGTAGGCACTAAAAATATGTTGCTACCTAATCCTCAGTAAACCACCCCATGGACTAAGCACTATGATGGCCTTAGACACTGACTTTATAAGCAAATAGCATCCCCCAAGGGCCACACCAGGACTCAACATAGAAGCCAGACTGACTGAATTGATCCCTACCCCCAAACTAGCTGTACCCCTGGACTTAGGACTGAAATACTCTAGTGGGAAAGAAAGCAAAAGATGGCCAACACAAGAAAAAGTGGTCTTTGAACCTTGGGTGGATGCCCATGACTTAGTGTCCAATCAAAGGGGGCCCAGAACCACCATATATTTAGTACTGCAATGCTCCCCTTGCATTAAAATAGCAGGTTTTAAACTGATAGGCAAGGATCTGCACTTGTAATAAAGGATGCGGAAAATTTTCACCTAGTATAAACTTCCTTCTTCAGTGTAAACAAAGCTCAATCAGTTACAAAATCGATCTGTACAAAACTACAACTCATGGATTACAGTTCATGGTTGGACTATACTTGCATAAGCTCCTCATATCAACAGTATCTTCAATTCTATGTAATTGGAAAAATTATTGATGTTATCAATTCAATTTCCATATTCTCCAAAGGGATGATTGACAATCTTTTTCTTGGGTTTTTTTGTTTTTCTTACTTTTACTTGCTTTTTCCCCCCCTTATTTTTGGTTTTGTCAAAATATTAACGCCAAAGTAAACCAGAGTCATTCATAACCCGAGAATAGGATGATGGATTATGGACCCCCATTTAAATTTAGCTCCAAATCCAAGAACAGGTAGTTCTTATAAAATGGCCCTGCTTGATATTCACCTTCATGAAGAGATCACTGAAGGTATAGGTGCTATATTAAGGTTTGTGAAGAAAGCAGATGGTGCTCAGCTATCAATTGGAATAGTGTCTTGGGTCTTAAAGACATATTGAAACAAGTTGCCATGTAAGTGAGCCATCACGCCACATGAAAGAAGCACACTAGTCTGTGTGATACAAGATGGCAATAACAAAATTCAAATGTGATAAATATAAAAATATCAGAGCTTAAGTTGTCAACACCCAATTTGTAGAAGTCTATGGAAGACAAGGACAGTGCGAGCCCAAAATCCATCTGCAGGGTATCTTGTCAGATTAAACCTCTGGCAGATCCCCTCTAGTCACAGGAAAGGAATTTGAATAGGTCTACTATCAGACAGAGATTATTTTATAGTGGATTATGGTGGATTGAGGGATGGTATAATATAATGCTTTTTTAGTTGACCACCTTCTTGACCCAACCTGAATTTGCTCTATCTCAAATATTTCTCACTTGTTCCATGACAGAAATTTCTTCTCTGGCTTTTTAAATATTGAGGGGGTCTTTTCTTTCTTATTGTTTATTTGTATTTTAATCTTTATATTAATACTATTGTTGTTTCCTTCTTAACATTTTGTTTTTGTTTTGTATCATTTCTTTTGGTTTTTCCATTTTGTGAAACATAAAGACAATAACTGATGCAATGGTTTATTGGGGATGTGGTTGGAGGGATTTGGGGAGCAAACAATGAATGCGGGATGGGGTAGGGAGGACTAGAGCTGATTGGGATGATGTATATGCAACTCTTTTAAAAAAGCAATTAAACCATGGAAGTGTATGATATGTGAATACTATATAAAAAAAAAAACTACTAAAAGAGAATAAGAAACCAAGCTTGATCAATGGTTACCATGAATGAAGGAGAAAGAGTTGTTGCTTAGGGGCCATTGAGTTTGTATTAATGGTGGTGGGATAAATTGGAAAAGGATATCAATAATAATTGTACAACACAATGAGTATAATCAGTGACATTGAATTATGCATGTAGAAGTTATGGAATTGGAGAATGTTTTGCTGTGTTGTTGTTTTTTGCCACTATTGGAAAAAATAATAATTACATGAATAAGAATTGTGGATGCCTGCCCCTCCCCTGAGAAGAATGTATCTCAAAGGATGGCACTGAATCTTCAGCTTCGGGAGAAGGATATATCTGACTAGAGCACACAGGAACAGATGACGGGCGAGGAGGAGAGACTGGAGCACATCCTG
>NW_022107407.1:9262673-9263921 GCF_000313985.2 Echinops telfairi | reverse complement strand
CACAATTGATGTGTGTATGGATTGGGATAACAGTTGTATGAGCCCCTAATAAAATGTTAAAAAAGAGGAAAAACAAAAAACAAAACAAAAAACAAAAAATAAGCTAAAAAAAAAAAAGTAGTACAGGAAAGAAGAAAATGTTCTAGAATTGTATGTGGTGATAATTGTACAACTCTTCTTGATATGTTTGAATTATTGAATTGTCTGATGTATGGATGAAGTGCTAATAAAACAGTTAAAAATGCCTATTATGTTGTTTCTTAGCTGGATGGCTGCCTGTTTTTCTTCAAGCCTTTAAGACCCTAGATGCTGTATCATTTGATAACCAGGCACCATATGCTTTTTTCACCACTTTTGCTAATGCACCCCCTTTGTCCTCAGCAATCGAGTAGGGGCAGGCTGGTGTGCTTCTTCCGTGTGGGTTTTGTTGTCTCTCAGCTAGATGGCTGCTTGCTCATCTTCAGGTATTTAAGGCTTCAGGTGCTATATCTTTTGGTAGTTGGGCACCATCAGCTTTCTTCACCATACTTGCTTGTGCACCCATTGTCTTCAGTGCCTTCAGGTGTTATATCTTTTGGTAGCCAAGCATCATATGCTTCCTTCACCACATTTTCTTGTGCACCCATTGCCTTCAGCGATCATGACAGGCAGGTGAGCATCTCAGACTGCCGAATTGTTAGAACAAAGTGTTCTTGTGTTGGGGAGTACTTGTGCAGGGGCCCACTGTCCATTTGTTTTCTTAATACTCAAGCTATAAATATATGTACATAGATCTATTTCCCCCATATCATATATAAATATATTTACATCTTTATGTGCCTGTATTACATCTCTATGTCTACCCTTTGCCTCCTAGTTCTTTCCTCTATTTCTTTGTACTTTCCTCTTGTCCCACTATCATGTTCTGTCTTCATTTGGGTTTTAGGCATTCCTCTTGGTTACATTGCCCTTGATCCAGCCCTGCAAGGCCTCACGCACCCTCCTTGACATTGATTTTGGATCACTTGTTGTTCCCTTGTCTCTGTGCTTGTTAACACCCTGTTCCTCCCCCACCCTTCCCCTACCCCCATGTTCCCCTGATCTGTCATCCCATTGTTCTCTCTTCTGGCAAGGAAGAAGCACACCAGCCTACCCCGACAGGAATTCTGAAGACAAAGCAGGTACATAAGCAAATGCGGTGAAGAAAGCCGATGGTTCCAAGCTGTCAAATTACACAGAATCTGGGGTCCCACATGCTGGAAGATAAAC
>NW_022107407.1:9258749-9262123 GCF_000313985.2 Echinops telfairi | reverse complement strand
ATAAAATAATAATAGTTTATAAATTATCAAGGGTTCAGAGGGAAGGGGAAGCAGGGAGGAAGGGGGGAAAATAAACTGACACCAAGGGCTCAAGTGGAAAGCGGGTGTTGTGAGAATGATGAAGTCAACATATGTACTAATGTGCTGGACACAAATGATGTATGTACGGATTGTGATGAGTTGTAGGAACCCCGAGTAAAATGATTATTTTTAAAAAATGCCTATTATGCATATATTATTTCTCTTAATTTTTCCATACTCATTTTTTCCATTTGTTCTTCAACCTTAGTAATCTCAGTTTTTGTCATCTAATTCACTGATTCTTCCTTCCATAATTTCTGTTCTACTTCTGTATTCTTCTAAGGAGGTTTTTATTTTAGTTATTTTATTATAAAGCTTCAGAATTTCTAGTTGCTTTTTATTTAAAGCTTCTAGTTCATTACTAAGTTCCTTATTTTTTTCTTCTGTTGCTTTTCTGAATTCTTCTAAAATTTTTCCTATGTTTTCCTTTACCTTATTGAGAAAACTTAATACTAGTTTTTGGAAGTCTTTGTTGAGAATTTCATAGCAGCAAGTGCCTGAAATATTAGGCTTATCTTTCATTGGTGAATAAGCAAAAAAAATCTACTGCCTGAAGATTTAAAAGCTTCCATATCTTCTACAATTCCTTCCAAAGTTTCTTTTCATCTTTCTGCTCATCCGTGCTAAATAAAGTGAATGTGTTCTGAGAGACTAGCTCCCTGCTGGTACTGCTGGCTGAGGCTCCAAACGGACAAAAATCTAGAGATAATGTATCTTTATCACTGCTGCCCACCTCCACTCCCACTCCGCCACGCCATGGCGCAAATTTGGAGAAACTGGGTGGCTAGGGTACTTCTGGTTCTTAGCATGTCTCCTGGCCACACCCCGGCCCCCATGATGTTCATTCCAGCTAGGATCTCCAAACAGGCACTGTCTTTGAAAGAAAACTTAACACATGGCTATGGACATGGTTAGTTTATGGAATGATTTTCATTAAGCACCCAAGACAAAATGCAGTGCCCAGCAATGGAAGGCAGGCAGCCCTGTTCCTCTCAGTTTCTTCTGATACTCACTTTGATACTTTCTTTCCTATTTGTTTAGTGACAATAGTTTCTTCATATATGATGTTCCTGGTTTTGTCCCACAGCTTCTCAGGCCTTCAATGTGCCACATCTGTTTTTGAGATGGCTTCTAAATTCAGGTGGGATATACTCAAGGCTGGGTTTTGGTTATGGTAACCCCTGGCTTCCCTTGACTAGTGGAAACTAATGAACAGGAAGCAGCATGATAAAGCACAGCCAACAGGGAGCAAAGGTTGGTGGATCTAGAGGTCTGAAGTCAGCTGAATGACTCCACCATCAGTAAGTAGCCCGCTAAGGACCACTGGGATTGGCAGGTGATGCAACAGGAGACTGAAGAAACCAAACAAGATCCAGCTCCAGCAAAAGGTGAAAGGCCCCAAGGTGTTTGATTCTGCTCAGTCTCTCTCTATCTCTTATACAAAAAGGTTTATGACACCAAGGAGGTGTCATTAGGCTACAACACAATTGATAAATTGAGCTCCACCCCTACCCTTACGCTGGAGTGTCTAGTTGACATAATCCCTGATTATCACATTCCATTTATGAAAGACTTGCCCCTTTTGCCATGATGCAGACCGTTTTTTCATTATGGTTCAACAGATTTACTGCGTGGTCATTCTTTTATGATATGATATTTATGAGTACATGCTGTGCCCTTTTGGTATGTAGTTTTGTATTATTTAACTTTAGAGAAAATTATTATGTTTCTTCTATTTATTATGAAACGTTCAGGCCTGACAGGGGAGATCACACACCGTTTCAAAACACTTTTGAAAATATTACCTTTATATATATTTTGTTCCAAATCAAATGGTTTGAAAGAACAATAAATATAAAGGAAAAGAAAAGAGAAGACATACATAGTTTAAATGTCTACTACACAATATTATGAAATTAAATATTGCTTGTTCCTTTTGATACATTTATCATTCTCTAGATTCATTACAAATTTGCATAACCTAATTTTTTAGTTTTTTTCACAAATAAAACAGCTCAGAATTATCTTGATTATTGTTTTCTGAGAGTTGTTTGAAAAATCTGTAATCTTGTGTTTGTTTATTTGTTTATATTATTATTATTTGGTTTCCTCCATCTTTTTGTTCCTGGATGCCTGTCCTACATGTAGGGATAATCTTAGGATATTATTCATAAATATCATAGTTACATTAATATTTTTATATCTATAATATCATGTTGGTGTAGTGGTTGTGCATTGGGCTTCTAACCACATGGTTACCTGTTTCTAAACCACCAGCCTCTTCTTGGGAGAAATACAGGGCTATCTCCTCCCAGTAATAATTGTAGTCTCAAAAACTCACAGGGCAAGTTTTACCCTGTTCTACAGGGTAATTATAAGTCGACATTAACTCAATGGTAATGAATTAAGTTTGGGATTTATATTAGCATGGACTACTATGTAGACTTATTTTCTGTATGTAAATGCAGTTTAGAAAGTCCCTGGAATACAGTTTATTTTACTATATCTTTAAATATATTTTTCTAGGATTTATTTTAGGTGTGTCTGTTTGTTTTATACTAGTGCCCAATGCCAATCAGTATCATTTATTCTCCGTGCTTTATGAAGCAATGGATTCCACTTTCCTTGCATTCATATCTGCATTTACTCCTAAATCACTAGGCTTAATAAGCTTCGAAAGAGAAAACAAAAATGGTCGAGGTAGTTAATTTATTGTGCCAACCTAGCTGATAAACACATGTGGGGTTAATTGAAGGGTGTAGGGATAAATGACTCGGTGAGCCTCGCCTTTCTTATTGTTGGGTCTCTTGCTTTCTGATGGTTGGACCAGGGTGCAGCTGCCTTAGCCAGTTCCCTGCTTTAGCTGGCAAAGTTCACTTCCTGCAAGACATCCCCAAGCAGAAGCCACATGGACCTACCCCGATGCAGCCCTGGGTGCTGGAGCACCCATGTGGAGACCCCTGCCAGCGCTGAGATGTTTATTGTGCCAAGCTGGCCGATAAACACATGTGGGGTTAATTGAGAGATAAATAGCTAGGTGAGCTTCGCCTTTCTCATTCTTGGGTCTCTTGCTTTCTGATGGTTGGACCAGGGTGCAGCTGCCTTTGCCAGTTCCCTGCTTCAGCTGGCAAGGCTTACTTCCTGCAAACATCCCTGAGGAGAAGCCACATCGACCTACCCCGATGCAGCGCAGCCCTGGAGCAGCGGCGTGGAGACCCTGCCAGCACTGAGATGCTTACACATTCACTGATTTGGCTTTCCTTCTGCAGTCGGCATTATAGTGTGTGTTTTGT
>NW_022107407.1:9243299-9257853 GCF_000313985.2 Echinops telfairi | reverse complement strand
GGCAATGAATGTACAAATGTGCTTTACACAATTGATGTATGTATGGATTGTGATAAGAGTTGTATGAGCCCCTAATAAAATGATTTAAAAAAAAAGTGAAAGAGCACTTGAAGATGAGCAATATCCACAACTACCTATGTTTTGTTTCTTCCTGAGATGTAACTTCCAACTAGAGACTTTGCCTAGACAATGGCAAAAGAGCAATAAACTATTTTGTTAATTTGATGAATCTAAATGTGTAATAGATATTCTCTATAAAAAGACTTTTTTTGCCTCTGTAAAAAGCATATGCTTTCTTTAAATATGTATCAATATTGTTGACATAAATATGTTAACAAATATATACATGTGTGTGATTATTACAGAATCTATAGTTTCATTTGTCATATATTTCTTCAATCAGTAAGTATTAAGAATATAGGTATTATTATATGGGGATTATGGAAAATGTTGATGTCCTACCTTTGGGAAGTTCAAGAGCTTAGAAAGAGAACTTAGAGGTAGCATTGTATAAGTGTTCCAGTATCACCATCAGATTCCTATTGCCTATTATTGATGGCATGCTAGAAGAAAAGAGAAAAGGAAAAAAAAATGTATCTAAAGATATCCAACAGTGTTTGTGCCTAGGGTTTATTTGTTTGTTAGTAAAAAAACTTAAAGACATGCTTTCTATGCAAGTGCTCCTAATTGTTACATTTGGAATTTTTCATTGCTGAAAACAAGTTGTTAATCTAGAACATTTTGAAGTGTGCAATAACACCACCTTTTCTTACTTAAAAAAGATGATAATTTATGTTATCCCCAATTCAAATTAGTGGATATTTCACTTTTACAAAGATATTTTAATACTTTTTCACGACATTTTTCTTTGGGCAATAAATGATATGTTTCCCATTACTTGACTTGTACACACCTGAACTTACAATATCCTAATTGAATATATATTTACAAATCAAACCGGATACTTCAGCTGTTTTTACTAAATTAACTCCATTCAAATAATAACAAAACTTCCTCTCTAATAGAAAAAATATGTACTATTCCTGGAAAGTGCCTCCAGCTTGAATATGTTTCATATTTCCTATTTGTGAATTGGAATCTATAGTAGGATATTGACCCAAATGCCTAGTCCACACCATCTTTCAACTCAATTACTGTGAATTCTCTTACTTCAAAATAGTAGCATCTAGTGAACATAAGAATATTAATTCCCACACATGAGACCCATCTTTTAAAAATTTAATCTCCACTAAACAATCTTCTACTCCTGTTTTTAATTACTTGGATTTCTTATGTTTTAACTTTCTTTTAAACCTACAGAAAGGTATAATGATGATATTTCAGTATCTCCACATCCAGCCAGTTGCTCCGCTAGCAATAAACTTATTAAGGCATACAAAGAAGGAAGTATATTTCTGGATAACTCCCTATGCTAGAAACTAGAAATCTATAAGATAATTTAACTTCCATCGTCTGTTTTAATTCATTTCCTATGAAATTGCTTAATTTTTTTTTTGTTTTATTTACAAAGTTTTGTATATACATATGTGGTAGTTACATTATCTGGTGTCAATTTGGGACTTGAGAGGATTAAGAGTGAAGGGGCGGAGTCTAGTGTGTCAATCAGGTTATACCCAATGAGGCCTCTGTGTAGGCATGGCCTTCTCCTGAGAATTCTGGGAATTTCTGTATTTACTCTTTGGAGGTGGGACAGACTCTCTCTCTGCTTACTCCCTGTGAAACATCCCTGAGGAGAAGCCACATGGACCTACCCTGATGCAACTAGAACCCTGGACCCAGAGAAACCACGTGGTCTTGAGACCCCTGCCAGCACTGAGATGCTTACAACACCATAGGATCTATAAGACCTCCCACCCACTGGCTTGTGATCTTCCTGCATTCAGAATCATTGAATGTGTTTTGTGAGTCTGAAGAAGACTTTATAGATTGATATCAGACATATGAGCTATTATCAGACTGATGGACTTGATCTGGACTGGGCTGGGATGTTTTCTCAATATTCAACTGCTCTTTCATATAAAGCTCTTTCTTATACACATATGATTTTTTATGGATTTGTTTCTCTAGTCTTCCCAGACTAACACAACAGATATATTTGTTAATGAGACATGAATACCAAATCATTGAGTATTTTTTAATATTTTGCTTGTCATGTACTTTGGTAACTATTACATGGATGCACATATCCCAGTGTGGCAGAATATGTGAAATAAGGTGTGGGAAAGCATTCATACTTATAATATACAATTCTAAGCACTTCATCTCCCCAGTAATACTCAAGAAACAGTAAAATACTTACAGGACTTTCCTCACTGTACAGAAGCCCTCCAAAATGAAAGTTTATGCAATAATTCCCCCAGGAAGTACCACCTCATACGAAACCTCTCAACATAGAAATATGTTGCTAGTGGACTTATTTTGGTTTTATGCAGTTATACAAGTCTCTAGAGACCAATAATAGTCAATCAGAATATGGTGTGATCCTGGAACACTTAGACCAATGTAACCTCTAAGTTCTCCACTTGCACTTTTGACCTTCTTAAACATAGGACATCAACATTTTTATAAGGCCAATATAATAATTCATATATTCTTAATATTTATTGATTAAATAAACAGAGGGAAAGGGGTATGATGGATTCTGTAATTAGCACACCCACACATATACATTTGTTAAAATATTTAAATTCATTCACAGAGACATATGATTTTCTACCTATAGAAAATACCTGTTGTACATTTGCTGTTGTTGTTAGGTGTCATCAATTTGGTTATGACTCATAGTGATCCTACATATTAAATAGTGAATTACTACCCTATTTTGCTCACTTCCAACAATTATTCTTATATTTGAGTCCATTCTTTCAGCCATTATGTCAATATATCTTGTCTAGGGCCTTGCTCTTTAGCTGCTCCTCTACTTTACCAAGCATTTTGTCCTTCTACAGGGATTGGTCTCTCTTGACAACATGTCCAAAGTATATAACATGATGTCTTGCCATCCTTGCCTCTAGGGAGCACTCTGGCAGTGCATTTCCAAGACATATTTTTTTATTCTTTTGGCAATTCAAGGTACTTTCAATGCTCGTCTTCAGCACTTTAATTCAAATGCATCGGTTTTTCTTTGATAGTCGTTATTCAATGCTCAACTTTCACATGCATCTGAGACAATTGAAAACACCATGGCTTGAGTCAAGGTCACCTTAGTCCTCAAGTAACATTCCTTGCTTTTCAACAGCAGCATATATATCCAATGCACATTTTGATCTTGTGACAGTGGTTTCCATGAGCATTGATTGTGGATCCAAGCAAGTCAGAATCCTTGATAAGTTCAATATTTTTTCCATCCATCATGATGTTACTATTGGTCCAGATGTATAGATTTTGTTAAGCCTCCCTCCCATCCTGATGCCACATTCTTCTTTATATAATCCCTCATTATTTGCTTAGCATACATTTTGAATAAACATGATGGGGGATACAACTCCGATGAACACTTTTAAGCTATGCAGTATTCCTTTGTTGTGTGTGCTCTTGGATCCATGTACAACGAAGTGTTCTGGATTCCCATTCTTCTCAAGGTTCTTCTTAATTTGTTATGATCTACACAGTCAATGAAATACAAATAAACATCTTTCTGGTAGTCTCTTTTTTGAACCAAGATCCATCTGAAATCAGCAATGCTGTACTTTGTACAAAGTCCTCTTCTGAGTCCCACCTGACCTATGTGAGTGCTTCCAGTGCTTCATTAGCTTTTTGTAAAATTTTCCGTTGGTATTCAATCAGTTCCTGAAATCTTGTTTTTAGCCAATACTTTCAGTGAAGCTTGAACTTCTTCCTTTTATACCATTGGTTCTTGCTAATATGCTACCTCCTGAAATTACTAAATGTAGAATTGTACATTTAGCCCCATCAAATTCTCATAGTAGCTCATTGCTACATTTTCATTGCCTGGGACCCAAAGTCTGTAATTGGATATTACATCTCAGGAAGTCAAAGCGGCTGAGGAAACAAAACCAAGTTAGTTGTAGATGTTGCCCATCCTCACGTTCTTCAGTATCTTTTAAAGAAGAGTATGCTTTGAACACCAAACTCATTGACAGTAAGTTGATTCCAATTCATAGCTACCCCAAGAACAAGGTAGAACTTCTTTGGCAAGTTTCAAAGAAAGCACCTCTTTATGTGAGTAAAAAGAACCCTCACTTTTCTGGCATAGAACAGCTTTTGGTTTTGAACTGCAGATCTTGTGGTAAATGTCTCCTACATTTGTGAAATAAAAAATAATGCTATATCTTCAGAATACCTTTGTTCTTTTTGTGGACTAATTTAACACTTGAACCCAAAATAACAATTCATATTTGGAATTCTAAGAACGTTGGAAGGTAGCATCCATGACTAACCAGAAGTCCAAACTGCGCTGAAAGTATTAGAGAAAAAAAAAGTCCCAAGGCTTGACTGAATGACAATATGAAATGTTTCAACAAGCTCATGAAGTTTTGGAAATACTCATTCACCTATTGCAAAAAATTGGTCAACATTGAAAAAGAACCATATTTGTATCCATTCCAAAAAAGGTAACCCAATAGAGTGCATAAATTATAGAACAATGTAATTGATATCACATATGAGTAAAATGTTATTGGAGACCATTCAACAATGGTTGCATCAGTACCTTGACAGGTGGGATTCGGAAAAGGGCATGGAACAAAGGATATCATTCCTTGTGTCAGATGTATCTGAGCTGAAACAGAGAGTACCAGCTTTACTTTTGTTGATTATAAAATAATAACAACTTATTTTTGTTGATTATGCAAAATAATAACAACTTTTGTTGATTATGCAAAGGCATTAGGTTGTGTGGATTGTAACAAATTATGGATAGTCTTGAGAAGAATGGGATTGCAGATCATTTAATTGTGTTCATGTAGAACTTGTACATCGATTAAGTGGCAGTTTTATGAATAGAACAAGAGACTACTACATAATTTAAAATCAAGAATGCTGTGGGTGGCAATTGCCTCATCTCAACATACTTACTCAATCTGTATTTGGAGTAAATCATCAGTGAAGCTGGATAATATGAAGAATAATATGGCATCAGGATTAGAGGAAGGCTTATTACCAACCTGTGATATGCAGATAACACAACCTTGCTCTTTGAAAATGAGCAAGGATTTGCCACCCTTGACAATTGCAGCCTGCAGTATGGATTATAATGTATTATAAAGAAAACCCAAACCTCACAATTGGAACAGTAGGTAACATCTTGATAAGTATAGAAAATATTGCAGCTCTCAAAGATTTCATCTTGCTTGTGTCCACAATCAATGCTCATGGGAAAGGAGAAGAGCAGAAAGAAATTACTAAAGAAATAATGGTGGGGATGATGAGAAGATTAAACTGGATTTTTAAAAACTTTTAGTGTGTGTGTCTATAGAATATTATTATTATTATTTAATTAAATCATTTTATTGGGGGCTCGTACAAATCTTATCGCAATCAATATATCCATCCATTGTGTCAAGCACATTTGTACATTTGTTGCCCTCATCTTTCTCAAAACATTTGCTTTCCACTTGAGCCCTTGGTATCAGCTCCTCATTTTTTCCCTCCCCCCCACTTTCCCCTTCCTCATGCACCCTTGATAATTTATAAGTTGTTATTATTTTATCATATCTTACACTGCCTGATGTCTCCCTTCACCCACTTTTCTGTTGTCCATTTCCTAGGGAGGAGGTTATATGTAGACCCGTGTAATCGGTTCCCCCTTTCTACTCCACCTTCCCTCCACCCTCCCAGTATCACTACTCTCACCACTGGTCCTGAGGAGTTCATCTGTCCTGAATTACCTGTGTTTCCAGTTCCTATCTGCACCAGTATACATTCTCTGGTCTATCCAGATTTGTAAGGTAGAATTGGGATCAAGATGGGGGGAGGGGGAAACATTTAAGAACTAGAGGAAAGTTGTGTGTTTCATCGATGCTATACTGCGCCCTGGCTGACTCCTCTGCAAAGGCATGTCCAGTTGCCTACAGGTGGGCCTTGAGTCCCCACCCTGCACTCCTCCACCTCATTCACAGTAATATGATTTTTTGTTCTTTGGTGCTTGATACCTGATCCCTTCAACACCTTGTGATCACACAGGTAGGTGTGCTCCTTCCATGTGGGCTTTGTTGCTTCTGGGCTAGATGGTTGCTTGTTTATCTTCAAGCCTTTAAGACCCCAGGTGCTATCTCTTTTGATAGCAGGGTACCATCAGCTTTCTTCACCACACTTGCTTATGCACACATTTGTATTCAACAATCGTGTCGGGAAGGTGCGCATCATGGAATGCCAGTTTAATAGAACAAAATATTCCTGCATTGAGGGAGTACTTGAGGGGAGGCCCAATGTCCATCTGCTACCTTAATACTAAACCTATAAATATATGCACATACATCTATTTCCCCATCACCATGTATAAATATATTTACATATGTACATGCCTGTGTTTAGACCTGTATAAATTCCCTTTGCTTCCTAGTTCTTTCCTCTATTTCCTTTTACTTTCCTCTTCTTCCACTATCGTGCTCAGCCTTCATTTCGGTTTCAATAATTCCTCTCGGTTACATTTCCTTTGATCACTTCCTACCAGGCATCCCATCCCCTCCTTGCCATTGGTTTAGAATCACTCATTGTTCCCTTGTCCCTGGGTTGGTTAAAACCACTTCCTTTCCCTCACATCCCCCTCTCCCATGTCCTCCTGGAAGCATTGTTCTGGTTGTTTTCTTCTCCACATTGTAAGAGTCACTATAGAGTTTTAACCCAAGAAGCAAGGTAGTATGGCTTACGTTTTTAAATCTCATTCAAGTGACCATTTTGACAATACACAGTTGACAATACTGTGGCAAGGGAGCAATGACAGTCAAGATAAGAGGACACACGTATTAGCAATAAAGTTGGTGCGAAGTGTTTGTAGTATGAACAACGCTATGTGCAGAGCCAATAGAATTCCGTAGTAGAATGGATGAGGGCTGTACAGGCAAGATACAAAGCAAGAATAACTCCAAGTTCTTTTGACTTAAGTAACAGGAAGATGTAGTTGCTCACCAGTGAAGTGAGATAGGCTATAGCTAATATGAGGTTTGGGAGGGCGATAAGGACCCCAATTTTGGAAATGGTCTTTGGATAATGTAGAGGCTGATGTTTAATTAGAAATGGAAATAATTGTAAAATTAAAGTTTTCTAATTATCATTTAACACTATTATACAAAGGCTGCAACGTCTAGGCAATGAGGCTAATTTGGGAAGGTAGTAATGTTTGTCACTGGAGACAAACTAGGTTAAACAACTCACTGGGCTGCTTGATTGTCAGAGGCATTCCACTATTGTAATGAAAGACTTACTGTCACTGTCGAAAACATTTTTAAAGAGAGAACTTACCAATACTTGTCTAACAGTTATTATGTATGAATCTGTGTGTAGAGACGATAGCTATGATGATTTCACTCTTTCTCTCTCTACTCACCACCATACTCAAGGTCATATTTTGATTTTCAAAGATTTATTTTCATTTTCTTCAGCTTTCTCCTGAATTTACATTTAATGAACAATTAGTGGAATATTCCACAGTCAGCCCCTGGTCTGGTTTTACCTGCTGATATTGAGTTTCTCAATCATCTGCTCCCATAGATGTAGTCAAATTAATTTCTGTGTATTCTATATGGGGAAAAAAATTTTGTTGTTGAAAAAGTGTATTTTCTATGAACAAGTTGTTGGTTTTGCAAAATTGTATCATACTATCTCATTTCATTTCTATCACAAAGTCCACATTTTCCCACTACTGTTCCCTCCTTTTTGTTTCCAACTTTATCATTCCAATCACCAATAATTATCAATGCATCTCAATTACATGTTTGATCAATTTCCAATTGAAGTCGCTGGTAGAATTCTTCAACTTCTTCATCCCTAACCTTTGTGGTTGGTGCATAAGTTTGAATAATAGTTGTATTGATTGGATTTCCTTGAAGGCAGATAGATATAATCCTATCACAGACAGTACTGTAATTCATGATTGATTTTGCAATGTCATTTTTGACAATGAATGTCACGCCAATCCTCTTGATTGTGTTATTTCCAGCATAGTAAATCACGTGATTTTCTGATTCAAAAATGGCCATTTCAACTCATTAATGCCCTGCATATTGATCTTTACTCATTACATTTGATTCTTGAACACTTCCAGTTTTCCAGGATTCATACTGGAAATTCCAATGGAAACTTGCACATTCCAAGTTCCGATCATTAGCAAATTGTTGTAGCTATTTATCCTTACCTTAAAGTTGTGCATTCCTCATCAGCAAAGAAGATCCAGAAGGCTCCACTCCCTCAGGCTTTACCCAGCTCACATCACCACTGTCAACTGAATTCTGAGAACTCAGCTCCTCCTCACTCGTAATTTGAGTGTCCTCAGACACAAGGAGCATATCGTCTGGCATTAGCTCTGATAATGTTTTGCTCCCATTATTTAGTCTTTTGGTAGCTGACAATGTTTTGAAGGTATACATTACATTGTCAGCTGCTCCTTCCTTTGAGGTGGGGAGCCCAGTCCTTCTTCAATGTCTGTTCCTGGATTGGAAGCTCTGCTTAAACCTGTTCACAGTGGCTGTCCCAGCTGACATTTGAAATACTAGTGAAATAGCTTCCAGCATCACAGCAATATGTAAGCCACCACAGTGTGACAAATGAACATACTGAATAAAGTTGAAAATAAAAAGCAATTTATAGGAGCCAAAATATGACCAACAACATCTCAAGAACATATTTGATGCATTGAACACTAATGACAGAAGATCTGATGAGCCGTGGAAGGACAAAATATGATCAATAACATTATTCATGAAGAAAGCAAAAGCTCACTAAAAAGATAAGAAAAAAGATCAAAGTGGTTGTTAGAAGAAACCTTGAAACTTGTTCTTAATCATATAGTTGCTAAAGCAAAGGAAAGAAAGGATGAAGACACAGAGTTCAATAGAAAATTACAAAGGGCATTTTGAGATGACAAAGCCAATATTATAATGAAATGTACAAAGACCTAGAATTAGAGAACCACGAGGTAAGCAGATGTGCAGCATAGCTGAAACTGAAAGAAGTCAAGAAAATATTCAAGCCCTGAGTTGCAATCTTGAAAGATTCTATGAATAAATACTAAATGATGCAGAAGTATCTAGAAGATTGCAAGAATGCAGAGACACTGTACTAAAAAGAACTAGTTAACAATACATCACTTTAAGAGGTAACATAGAACAAGAACAAATGGTGATAAAGGAAGAAGTTCAAGCAGCACTGAATGCATCAGTTAAAAAGAAGCCTCCAGGATTAATTGGACCAAGTGAAATGTTCAGCAAGCTGACAAAACACTGGAAGAACTAACTCATCAGTGCTAGAAATTTGTAAAACAGTGACTTGGCAAGTTGACTATCAAAGATCCATTCTTGAGCCCATTTCAAAGGAAGGTAACCCAACAGAATACTCAAACTATAGAAAAAAAATGATACATCATGTAAATAAAAATTTATTATAAACATCCAAAAACATTTGCAGCAGTAACAGGGAACCGCCAGAAGTTCAGGTCAGAGTCAGAAGAGGATGTGGAACAAGGGATACCATTACTGATGTCAGATGGAGAGTGGCTGAAATCAGAGAATACCAGAAAAATGTTTACTTGCATTTTATTGACTATGCAAAGGCATTCAACTGTGTGGTTCATAATAAATTGTGTGTGATCTTGAGAAGAATGGGTATCCTAGAACACTTAATTGTGCTCATGAGGAACTTGCACATGGATCAGTTGTAGGGACAGAACAAGTGAATACTGAATCGGTTAAAAACAGGAAAATGTGTGTCAGGGTTGTATCCTCTCACCATAGTTGTTCCATCTATACAGTGAGCAAATGATCAGAGAAGCTGGCTTATAAGAAAAAGAACATGACATGATGATTGGAGAAACACTTATTAACAACCTATGATTTGCAGATGGCCCAACCTTGCTTGCTGAAAATGAGAAGAACTTGAAGCACTTGTAGATGAAGATCAAGGATAGCAACCTTCAACATGGATTAAGACTCAATGTAATGAAGACCTACATCCTCACAACTGGACAAAAAGGTAACATGATAAATGGAGAAAAGATTGAAGGTGTCAAAGATTTCATCTTACCTAGATTCACAATCAATGCTTATAGAAGCAGATGTCAAGAGATAACAAGACGTGTTGCATGAGCTAAATATGCTGCCCAAGATCTTTATAGCATATTGAAAAGCAAACATGTTATTTCGAGGACTAAGAAGGGCCTGGCCCAAGCTCTCATATTTTCCATTTCCTCATATGCATGTGAAAGTTGAACATTGAATAGGGAAGACCAAAGAAGAATCAATACATTTGAATTGTAGAGTTGGAGAAGAATACTGAAATTACCCAATACTGTTAAAAGGGAAACCTGGACTATCTTGGAAGAAGTACGACAGAGCTCTTTGGAGACAAGGATGGAAAGACTTTGTCTTATATGCGTTGGACATATTTTCAGGAGAGGAGTCCCTAAAGAAGGACATCACGTTTGGTAAAGTGGAGGGGCATCAAAAAAGAGCAAGACCCTCAAGGAGATAGATTGACAGAGGTACTGCAACAATAGGCTCAGGCATACCCTGTTTCCCCAAAAGTAAGACATCCCTCAAAAATAAGACCTACTTACAGTTTTGCCCATTGCTGAAATATAAGGCACTGCCTGAAAATAAGACCACCCCCAAAATAAGGCCCCCCGAAGTTACCGTAACTCTGGACTCTGGACCGTAGTGGTGGGCACCACCGTGCAGCACACTGTTGGGCGCAGTGCAGCCGGAGGAGACAGGAAGTGCGGGGTCTCTTTTAATAAAACAATAAATGTATACCATATTCTTCTCCATGGAAAAATAAGACATCCCCTGAAAATAAGACCTAGTGCATCTGTGGGAGGAAAAATTAGTATAAGACACTGTCTTATTTTTGGGGAAACAGGGTAGTAACAATTGCAAGATCAAGCAGAACCAAGCAGTGTTTCATTCTGTTGCTTATTGGCTCTCTATACGTTGGAACTGTGTTGATGGTACCTAATAGCCATGAAAACATTCACCACCATCCAGTCAATTCTGATTCAAAGCAACCCTATAGAATAAGAAAACTAACCTGAGGGTTTCTGAGACTGAGCCCTGATGGTGTAGTGGGTTATGTGTTGTCCTGCTAACCACAAAGTCAGCAGTTCCAAACCACCAGTGTGTTAGTCTGGGTAGACTAGAAAATCAAATTCATAGACTCTCATATATGTTTGGTAAAGAGCTTTATATACAAGAGCAATTAAATATTGAGAAAGCATCCCAGTCCAGTCCAAATCAAGTCATAAGTCGGATATTAGGCTTTATGTCGGATACCAATCTATAAAGTTCTCTTCTGACTCACAAAATACATGTAATGTTGCTGAATACAGGAAGATCACAGGCCAGTGGGTGGGAAGTCTTATGGATCCAGTGGTATTGTAAGCATCTCAGCACTGGCAGGGGTCTCCACGTGGCTTCTTCGGCTCCAGAGGTCTGTCTTCATCAGCCTCTTTCCATGTGTCTTCTCCACAGGAATGTCTCAAAAGGAGTGAACGCATGTCCCGCCTCCAGCAAACTATTTCCCTCCTTAGGGTCTCCAAATGAGGTCATCAAGCTACCCCCTGATTGACAGGCTAGACTCCCTTCACTCTTTATCTTCAAATTGATACCAGATTATGTCACAGACACAACCAGCTTCTCTGCCAGAGAAAGATGGGGCTCCCTACTCCCATAGTTACAGAAATCAGTCTAAGGAAGTAAAAGTCCCCCACAGAGTAGTAAAGAGCAAAGAGTTATGGTAGTACAGTTTCATTAGAGTTTCATCACTACATAATTTCAAAATTTTATGTGTAAAAGACAAAGTTTGTATTTGAATTGTGAGGGAGGCATTTCTAAAATGTGCTTGCTGTGTTGTGCCTCCTGACATTCATATTCTTGATGCTTCTCCGTCTTTTTCTTCCTGATCCTTTCACTCTCTATTCAACTTCTCACTTTCAATTTCTGTAGATTTCTACTTCCCTTGAGATATCCTATGACTATTATAGAAAACAATTCCTATAGTTCCTCTTACACAATTCAAACCAGGTAGCTACTCCCGTTTTATATCATTGAAAACATTTATTAAAACCATTATATTTTCTCTGAATTATAAGCACCTCAAGGAAAAACATTTAGATTTTACTATTATTACATCTTTTTACAGCACCACAGTGCTTCACATGAAGTAGGTGCTTAGTAAATACTAGTCAATTAAATTTAATTTTCTTAGATATAATAGAAAATATAGTGTTTAATATAGTCACAAAAGCTAAGAAAATTACACTGAAAGTATATTCTTTATTATTTAAAATCATGTTTTGGGTTTTTTTTTTGGAAGCAATCACTAGTGCCAATAGCACATTTGGTTTCTCTGAAGGGCACAGCAAATGCATGCCAACAACCTGCTCTGCTGATTTCTCAGGGGGATGTCACTGTGGGGTTTTTCTTGTATTTCACATATATAAGTATTAAAATATTAAGTGTAATTTTACTCTGCAGTTAGTGTTTGAAAAATACATGAGTTTCATGGAAAAATATTTCTGATTTCACAAAGCCAAAATTGTTTTAAATATCTGTTTGCTATTTCTGAAGTAGGTGTTTTATTGAAAGTATGACAATTGTGATGTGGAGGACTTAAAAGTGAACCCAGGAGGAAGATTGATATATTGGAAAATAAAGAACATGTATAGAATTCTACATTATATTAGAAATAACAATGAATTGACATAAAATATTTATTTACTTAATACCATTAATAACCATGTTATAAGAGTGACCAGTCCTTGGAGAAGAACATCATGCTTGGTAAAGTGGAGGGGCAATGACAAGAGAAGGCTGTTTCATTCTGCTGTGCTTAAGGTTGATGTAAGTCAGAAGTGACTTGATGGCACCTAACAATAACAAGGACACCACATTCACCAAATTAAAGGTGGAAAATATGATATTGGTAAATATGAAAAACTCACTTAATAAAGTTATGCATATTATTAAAATACTTTACAACTTCTTAAGGAAATTTTATTTAAAAAGGATAAAATGTGAATTAGTTTATTTGCCAACCTGGCCGATAAACATGTGGGGTTAATTGAAGGGCAAAGGGATAAATGGCTCAATGAGCTTCACCTTTCTAGTTCTCAGGTCTCTTGCTTTGTGATAGTTGGACCAGGGTGCAGCTGCCTTAGCCAGTTCCCTGCTTTAGCTGGCAAGGCTCACTTCCTGAAAGACATCCCCCAGGAGAAGCCACATAGACCTACCACAATACAGCCCTGGATGCTGGAGTAGCCTTGTGGAGAACCCTACCAGTGCTGAGATGCTTACACATTCACTGACTCAGCTTTCCTCCTGAAGTTGGCATCATCATGTGTGTTTTGTGAGATGGAGGAGGACTTTGTGGACTGATGTTGGACATATGGGTTAATGAGTTAATGTTGGACTTGTGGGCTTGGGCAGCACTGGGTTGGTAGGTTTTCTTGATGTGCACTTACCCTTTATATGAAACTCTTTCATACATGAGTTTCTGTGGATTTGTTTCTCTAAAGTACCCAGACTAACAGAAATGTCATTAATGATTAATTACAATATTGAGTCAGAAATTAACACAGTACAAAGAATATGATTTCTTCTATTCAAGTTTATACTGATGAAACAATAAAATTAAATGAAAATAAGAAGTGTAAGAATTGGCTATGGAGATAGCCCTACAGGGGACAACACTGGAGACACAGTGTGGGGATAGCGCCTGATCTGATCCCACCACACCAAGTCAAAATACTAAGGGTGTGTAACAGAATAGCAAGGAGAACAGAGCAGCAAAGTCCCCAGGGAATACCAAAAATAGACCTTGGGGCCAGGGCTTTGCATCCCATCAGACTCAACCGGAAAACACTCCTAAAGGACAACAAAAAGTCCTTGAACTAACTACAAGCTTTTCTTTTTTGTCATTGTGTTGTATTCTTTTTGTTTGTTTGTTTTTGTCATTGGCTTTTTGTTGTTGTTGCTATTTTGTTTTCTTTTGTTGCTTGGTTTTGCTCTGTCTTGTTTTTGTGCATGTTATTATCTCCGCAGGTCTGTTTGAATAAAATAGGTTGGATAAAGAATCTGGAGGAGAAAACAACTAGTCCAACACTTCCGGGGGGGATGTAGGGGGAAAGAAAGTGGTGCTAAGAAACCCAGGGACAAGGGAAAAACAAGTGATCCAAATTGGTGGTGAGGAGGGTGTGGGAGGCCTAGTAGGGCATGATCAAGGGTAATGTAACAAAGAGGAATTGCTGAAACCCTGGTGGGGACTGAGCATGATAGTGGGGCAGGAGGGAAGTCAAGGGAAATAGGGGAAAATCCTGGGAGGCAAAGGGCATTTATAGTGTGTTGTTATTTTTTAATGATTTTTT
>NW_022107407.1:9240105-9243199 GCF_000313985.2 Echinops telfairi | reverse complement strand
ATCAAGGGTAATGGTAACCGAGAGGAATTACTGAAACCCAAATGAAGGCTGAGCATGATAGTGGGACAAGAGGAAAGTCAAAGGAAATATAGGAAAGAGCTAGGAGGCAAAGGGAATTTATAGAGGTCTAAATAAAGGCATGTACATATGTAAATATATGTATATAGGATGATGGGGAAATAGATTTATGTGCATATATTTATAGATTTAGTATTAAGGTAGCAGATGGACATTGGGTCTCCTCTCTAGTACTTCCTCGATGCAAGAATACTTTGTTCTATTAAACTGGCATTTCATGCTGCTCACCTTCCCAACACAATCATTGAAGACAAAGCGGGTGCATAAGCAAATGTGGTGAAGAAAGATGATCATGCCCGGCTATTAAAAGATATAGCATCTGAGGTCTTAAAGACTTGAAGGTAAACAAGCGGCCATCTAGCTCAGAAGCAACAAAACCCACATGGAAGAATCACACCAGCCTGTGAAATCACAAGGTGTCAAAGGGATGAAGTATCAGGCATCAAAGAACAAAAAATAATATCATTGTGAATGAGGGCGGCAGTGCAGGGTGGGGACCCAAAGCCCATCTGTAGGCAACTGGATATCCCCTTACGGAAGGGTTCCGGGGAGGAGACAAGGCAATCAAGGTGCAGTATAGCAACGATGAAACATACAACTTTCCTCTAGTTCCTAAATGCTTCCTCTGCGCTGCCCCCCCCCTCCCCCGCCCACTATCATGATCCCAATTCTACCTTACAAATCTGGCTAGACCAGAGGATGTACCCTGGTACAGATAGGAACTAGAAACACAGGGAATCTAGGACATATGATCCCTTCAGGACCAGTGGTTAGAGTGGCGATACTGGGAGGGAAGAGGGAGAGTTGAGTAGAAAGGGGGAACCGATTACAGGGATCTACATATAACAACAGAAAGTGGATGAAGGAAGACATCAGACAGGGTAAGATATGACAAAATAATAATTTGTAAATTATCAAGGGTTCATGAGGGAGGGGGGAGCGGGGAGGAAGGGAGAAAATGAGGAGCTGATGCCAGGGCCTTATGTGGAGAGCAAATATTTTGAGAATTATGAGGGTAACATATGTGCAAATGTGCTTTACACAATTGATGTATGTATGGATTGTGATAAGAGTTGTATGAGCCCCCAATAAAATGATTAAAAAAGAAAAAAAAGAATTGGCGATGGAAAAACTAAATCATCTTTTTAGTGCAGATGATAAGATTCTTTATGAACCAATCCCAAATAAAGCATAGGTTTTCAATAATAAAATAGTTCTACATATTTGATCAGAATGAAACTCAAATGAAAAATTCAGTAGCTATTTTAAGAAACAATTATAAACATACAGGAATTTGAAAAATGGAGATTTAGCCACTTGCATTGTTAATAAAAATTAAAACAAAAAAACCTCAAATATAGTAACATTTCCCAAATTATTATTTGGAAAATAATATACATTTATATTACTTGTAATATAAATATATATGATTATTCTTTTGGAACTATATTACATATACTAACATTTCCAAAATTAGTAGTCCAACTCCATGAAATTCTAATGAAAATTTAATATGTTTTTTTAATAAACTTTCATAATTTGATTCTAAAATATACATGGAAGAACAGAAGACGAGGAGTAGCTATAATATTTTGAAGAATTACATAGTGGAATTTTTCCCTGCCTTATAACAATGATATATTACATCTATATTAAATAAGGTATTGTTTTATAAATTAAAAAATGAAAAAACATTGAACAGACTACAAGTCTCCAATCAGGCCCATACACAGATGGAATATTACTATAACAAGAATTACATTACACATATTCTAATCTCATTGCCCCAGGTTGAGTCCTACTTATAGTGACTCCATAGGGCAGGAAAGAACAGCTTCTGTAACTTTCTGAGGCTTTATGGGAGTAAAAATCCTCTTCTTTCTCTATTGGAGTGGCTGGCAGTTTCGAATTGCTGACTTTGCATTAGCAGTCCAACATATGAGGGGTACCTCATAAAATGGTAAAAAAGCTCTGCTAGGTGAAGCTTACATAGTACACATTTTTCCTGCTAGGCAGGCAACCAGCAACTTGCTGCTGATTTAGTGCACCCAGTGGCATTGCCTGGGAAAGTTTTTTCTCATTAAAGTGAAATTTTTCATACAAGTAGTATTATTTGAACCTCATTTTTTGTGATGGCCAATTTAAGAGAATAGCGTGCAGCTGCGAAATTTTGTTCCCTACTTGGGAAAAATGTCACAGAAACTGTTGTGATGTTGAGTACAGCTTACAAGGACAGAGCTGTGGGGGAAAGTATATGAGTGGTTTTTTTTGTTTGTTTTAAAAAATGGTGAAATTTCAGTTGCTGACAAATCTCATTCTGGACATACGTCAACTTCCTGATGGAGGAAAATGTCAACTTGTAGTGCTTTCGGAGTTCATTCTACCAGGTAATACTGTTAATCAAGCTTTCTATTTTGAGGTTCTGAAAAGATAGGTAACTGTGTGTGGGCAAAAAAGGCCTGATTTGTGGCAGACAGGGGACTGCCACAACGACAAAGCACATGCTCATACAGCCATCTCAATGCTCCATTTTTTTTTTTTTTTTTGCAAATAACAGCATGCTTTACTTGCCCCATGCACTTGACCTCACTCCATGAGATTTCTTTTTGTTTGCACAAATGCAGAGGGACATGAACGGACAGCGATTTGACAACATAGAAGAGGTGAAGAAAAAATTGAGGGAAATGTTGTTAACCATCCAAACAGATGAATTTGAAAGATGTTTCCCATAATGGAATCGCAGATTTTACAAATGTATTAAGTGCAATGGAGAGTATTTTGAAGGCGAGAAGATTGTTTTGTAAAAAAATTTAAATATGCAGTTTTGAAAAAAAATGCCATTGTTTTGGGAGCCGGTGTGCCTCATACAATCAATACACTACTATGGCTCTTTGCACATGTTGTAAAAATGTTTTAAGAAAATGAGTATGCATATATCACAGCAAATGATTGTGGCAGAAACAGAATTTTATTGAGATCCTGCATAGTTGAAATTATAGCGGGTACACAATTTGTC
>NW_022107407.1:9218008-9240005 GCF_000313985.2 Echinops telfairi | reverse complement strand
AATCATTTTATTAGGGGCTCATACGACTCTTATCAAAATCCATACACACGTGCATATATTTCTACTAAAGTCAGAATTCCGACTTGATGAAAATGCCTTGGTTATAGCACTAATTAGCTAAGTGATTAGGGGAGTCTCAGCATCCCCCTGGTGTGAGACCACTCCATGTCTTGAGCTGTCGTTCTATGGTCTTTAGGCCTGTCCTCCCATTCCAACACTATTTCAGGGTAAATTTTTTGGAACCCTCATGCTGAAGAAGACAAAATCTCTAGGGGTTCAAATATTACTTTAAGGGTTTTTTCCTTTAATAGTTTGATTGGCATATAGCTCAATAATCATACAATTCAATAGTTGAATTATATTAAGAACAGTTGCACAATCATCACCATAATCAATTTTAGGACATGTTCTTTTTTCCTGCACTCATTGTAATTAGCTCCCCACTTCCTCCCTCTCCTGCCATACCCCCAAGTAACCATTGGCCCAATTACTGCCTATATAGGTTTATGTATCCTGGATTTCATATACAGAAAACACAAAAACAAACACTAACAATAACAAACTAATACAAGGAGGAAAGGCCTGGTGATATACTTCCACAAGATTGCAGTCACTGAAAAGTGTATGGGGTACAGGTCTACCTTCAAACACATGAGGTAGCCAGGAGGTGGACTTGATGGCAATGATTTACATAGCTGTTGAGTCCTATTGGCACTTTATGTAGGTGGGTTTCCCCCCTACCTTTATGGAATAAAGGTTGTCCTTAACTATACAACTTACTTTACAATACTTTAAATAATACTACATTTCACCTTTTCTAAGTCTAATACACATGTTTTTAACTAACCAGAAAAATCACTTGTGATTCTAATATGACCAAGAAAATGGAATTTGAAAGGTAATAAACTGTTAATAGTGGGTAGGAGGGAGGGAACATGAATTATATAAGTATATTTAATAATATATAGTATATAGAAAACAGAAGTACTTGGTGGATTAGACTCCTTTTAAAAAATTAATTACTTTTCTGTCTTCCCCTTTACCCATGTTCCTATGTAGCTACTGTTTTGTCAGTCATGGATTTACCCTAGTTTCCCTTCCTGCCCCCAAGTAATCATCAAAGTGTTTCTGTTAGTATGAAAATCTTTCCTTGACTTTTATAATAGTAATTTAATATGATATTTGTTCTTTGGTGATGGATTTATTTTAACATCGTAATGTTCTCCAGGTTCACTTATGTTATGAGGTGTTTTGCAGATTTGTCTTTGTTCTTCAAGATTGGGTGGTATCCCAAATGTCTCAACACTTTCTTAATCATTGCTTCCATCTGTTTGCCATTGTGAATGTCTTGAACATGAGTTGACATATATCTACCCATATCACAGTTCTTAGTACTCTAGGCTATATACCAAGAATTGTGATTGCTGGATCATGTGGTGTTTCTACTTCCAAATTTTAAAGGAAATGCCATACTCTTTTCCACAATGGTTGCACCATTTTGTAGTCCAAACTCTCATCAGCATTTGTTTTCTATTTCTTGGAACTTGGCTATCAATGCTGAGTAAGGTGAACTCTCATTGTTGTTTTGATTGGCAGCTCTCTAAAGGCTAATTATCTGGAGAATGTCTTCATATGCTCGTTGGATGCATGAACGTCCTCTTTGGTGTAGTGAAACATACTTTTATAAATGTAAATACTTTTATAACAATAAAGAGAACTAAATTATTTTTGTATGACCAAAACAAACAAATAAACAAAGTAAAACATAGGGGAAACCTCAACCAAGAAAAAATAAAGCAGAAATTATTAAATACATGGTTTTAAAATGGGTAAAAAAGGAGATCAAATGATAAGTTGTTAAATCTCAATCTAAGGCTATGGATGGCAACGGAAGCCCAAAATCCATTTGCTGGGTCCACACATGGATTATGCCTCCTGTGAATTACCCTCTGACCATAGTGGAGGGATATGAAAAGCTTTGCTGTCAGGGAGAGAACATCATAGAGTCAATTATGGCAGATTTATTTAGGTTAAAATGTAATATCTTTTATATTATCTCACTCGGGACATATGTTAACGTTGTTTCAGTTTATGAAACAGTGGAAGGAGGGCGGGAAGGAGAAATGCATATGGATTAAGCCTCAAGTGAATCACCTCTGATTATAGATGAGAAATATGAAAAACTTTATTTTGTGTGTTTGAATAAATTAATCTTTACTTTCCAATAGGAAAAATTAAACTAAATCCCTGCCTCATGCCACATCAAAATTTATGGCTAATGACTTACATATTGGAATATAAAAAGCAAAAATTTTAAATATTTAGAAAATAAATGAAAATGACTTAATATCTATCTGAAATAATTTTCTGATAAATGCCAAATAGATTTAAATTCAGTTAGTTACATGGAACTTGTACTTAAAGCTAGGGTAACTTTACTAAGGTAATTTGTACAAGCAGTTTAATAAGAACATCAGAATAGTCGGTCATCTAGCATAAAAGGCCCCTCCCCTTTGTGATTTCCAGCTTTTGCTTGGTCATCCATAGCGAACAGAATCATATTCTTTACCAAGGGAATTCATTCCTATATCAAATATTTCTGATTATATAAAAACATATTTATTTATTTGAGTTAATATTTGCTTCAGATAATCTTCTAATGAATTATTTTATTTATTCAAAATACATAAAATTATTGACTTACCATTGAGTTAGCTACTATGCTATGTGCCAGGAATATGACAATGAATAACTTATGTCCCTTCCCTTAAGAAATTCACTTAGAGATAAAAATATAATGCGATTTACATATAATGTAATAAGGAATAATAGAAATATCTGGAAAGCATAGGATTAGAATGATATTAATTGGATTAGGAAAGACTCCATGGAAGAGGCAATATTTATGCTGATTATAAAAAAAGGCTTTGCATGTGCTGTATACATTTATCTGTGTGGTATAAGGAATGGATTTTCAAATATGGATTTTCAAATATGTTATTCCTATTCCAGATCTGAATATTTGAATGTGGCTATCAAGTGCTTTGCTTGATGCAAGTGAAGAAGATTTGAAGCACTTTCCCGAGGAAGATCAAGGTTTACAGCTTTAAATATTAATTGCAATTTGTGATATCATGATAAATGGAGAAAACATTGCAGTTTTCAAAGATTTTATTTTGGTTGGACACACAATCAGTGCTCAGGCAATCAGCAGAGAAGAGATAAAAAGTCGTGTTGCACCTGGTAAATCTGTTGCACAAAACCTCTGAAGAGTATTTACAAGAGCAATGCTGTTACTTTGAGGACTACGGTGTACCTGCCACAAGCCATAGTATTTTCCATTGCCCCGTATGCATGTGAAAGTTGTACATTGAGTAAGGAAGATCGAAGGAGAATCAATGAATTTGAATTGTGGTGCTGGAGAAAAATATTGAAAGTACCATGGACTGCTAAAAGGACAAACCAATCTATCTTGGAAGAAGTAAGGCCCAAATGCTCCCTAGAAGCAAGGATGGAGAGGTTCATCTTACATGCTTTGGGCATATTGTTAGGAGAGAATAGTCCCTGAAGAAGAACATCATGTTTGGTAAAACAGAGAAGCCGTGAAAGAGGAAGGCTCTCAATGAGATTAATTGACACAGTGATGCAACAATGGCTCAAGCACAGGAAGAATTATGTTGCTAGAGCAGGACTAGGAAATGTTTTCTTTTGTTTGCATAGGGTTTGTATGGCTCAGAACCCATTCAATGGCCCTGAACAGCACCAGCATCAAGTGCCTGGAGATCTTGACATTATAAAATAGTTGTGGCAACACAAAAAATAATTCAAAAAATTTTTTCTTTCTCTTAAGCATCTGTTTTTGGGGTTCTATTCTTGGAACTATTTTTCATGTAAGCATTTTTTTAAGCATATTGTCTTATGACAGATAACTGCTGATCTCATTCTCAAAAGTTAGTATCCATAATGCAAAAAAGAAAAAGAAGGTCATGGGGTGAAGGCAGAGAAGAGAGGTAGGGGAGAACTTGTGGAAGAAGGGAGGGAGGGAAATGGGAAAGAGAAGGGAAGGAAGGGAGGAATCAGCAATGACAACAACGGCACTCTAGATGCACTGATCCATGTTTATAATGGCACTGAAGTGGCTAATAATGACTTGTAAGAGCCTGGTTTTTGTCTGTATGCTCAGTGAAGTCTGTAAAATTAGCCATGGTGGAAGTATTTACCCTGTGAGAATTGGCAAACAGTACACATGGGTTCTGTTTTCTTTTTAAACTAGGAGCAGCATACTTCTAACTGCCAGTTCAGACAGAGTAGGTTCTCATTTTTTCATACTTGAAATTTGAATGCAACCTCAGGTGGCATTATCTGTCTTGAGAGTTTCTTCACAAATGTTGACTGAAATTGAACTATTATGTCCAGTAACTCTTGTCTCCCCATCCCACGCATATACACCTGCCAAACTAAGCAAATAGACTGTTTTGTTTCAATAAGCAAATATTATAAATAAAAGTGGAGAATCACCTGAAACTGCATATTTGCTTCAGTTATTTCTGGTCTCCAATATATTTTTAGTTAAATGCTTCATTTAATTAAAAAGAGCTAAAAGTTTTCCAAGAAACCCCACTAACTTTCTATTCTACTGCTTTCTATTTTCCCTTGCTCTAGACACCAAGTTAGTTGATGGTTTATCTTCATATTTCTATCAGAAATGCTTATTTTACACCCCTTGCTTTCAGTTATAGGAGGTATCAGTTGATCTCACTTCACTGGTAAGCAGAATTTATTTGTTTAATTGATTTCTCGTTACTACACATCATCACTTGTATCCCTCCAATCTGCCTGTGCTCACAATATAGTCCACTCAATCAATATTCATGAGCTCTTACTTTCATACCTTCATGTTCCATATACTCCAGGCACAGTTATCTCAAAATGATGGTTTGTTTTGTAGTCAGTGTTTACATTGATAAAATTAAACAAGCACAATTTAAGCTGATGTTGATTATTTTCCCTCTATATTGTCTCATTTTTGGTGGAGTATATACTTAAATAATTGTCTTTGGAGAAGGGGTTTTCATATTTGCTTAATATTATTTGTACTCATGACTAATTTAATCTAAAAAACAAACCAATTGCCTAAATCTCCTCACATGCAAGCATAAAAACGGGTTGTCCATTTTTTCTTGTCGGAGAATTCACTCCAGGAAAATCTTAACAAGTTTAACTCAAACTGCTTCTTCTCCACAGCTTACAGGAGCCATTGTGAGCTCTTTCTTCATCTTCATGCTGATGAATCCCAATTTTCCTCACTCGATAAACAGTGGATCTCAGTCAAGTACATGAAGTCAAGGGAGATTCTCTGGGCACCAAAGCGCACTTTGTATTATATGGATAGGAAAGTTCCTAATGTAATCCTTCACTGAGAAAACACTAATTCTCCCATTGATTATAAAAGCAGAAAGCCTTTTCTATTGGACCTAACATTTCTTCAGCCTCGGAACTTTTCCCTTGGTTATTCCCTAACTTTGGGTGAACACATTATTAAATACAGTTCTGAGAGACTAATTTCTGAAAATTACTTTATACTAAATTTTATTTAAAATGTTGGTGATATCCTTACTCAGAGCAGCCTACACAGAGAGAGGACCATACGGCCGGCCCCACTCCAAGACCTGACATCCCTCACTGACCCAGGGGACAGGGGACAACACTGGAGAAACAGTGTGGGAATTGTGGCCAATCTGACCCCACCACACCAAGACAAAGCACAAGAACAGCAAGGAGAGCAGAGCAAGTGAGTCCTGAGGGAATACCAAAAATAGACTTGGAGGCCAGGGCATGGCACCCCATCAGATTCGACTGGAAAACACTCCTCAAGGTCAACAAACAGACCTTGAACAATTTACAGGCTTTTTTTTTTTTTGGTCATTGGTTGTTTGTTGTTGTTTTCTTTTATTGCTTTGTTTTCTGTGCATATTATTATCTCTGCAGGTCTATATAGATAAGATAGGCAGGATTAACCATGTGGAGGAGAAAACAATGGGATAGATGGTTCCGGGGGGACATGGGAGAAAGAGAGGTGGGGGAAAGGAAGTAGTGTTAACAAATCCAGGGACAAGGAGCAACAAGTGAGCCAAAATCGGTGGTTAGGAGGGTGTAGGAGGCCTGGTAGGGCTTGATCGAGGGCAATGTAACCAAGAGGAATTACTGAAACCCAAATGAAGGCTGAGCATGATAGTGGGACAAGAGGAAAGTAAAAGGAAATAGAGGAAATAATTAGGAGGCAAAGGGCATTTATAGAGGTCTAAATACAGGGATGCACACATGTAAATATATTTATATATAACGATGGGTAAATAGATCTATGTGCATATACTTATAAGTTTAGTATTAAGGTAGCAGATGGACATTGGGCCTCTACTCATGTACTCCCTCAATGCAAGAACACCTTGTTCCATTAACCTGGCATTCCATGATGCTCATCTTCCCGACAGGATCGCTGAAGACAAAGCAGGTGCATAAGCAAATGTGGTGAAGAAAGTTGGTGGTGTCTGCCTATCAAAAGATACAGTATCTGTGGTCATAAAGGCTTGAAGATAAACAAGCAGCCAACTAGCTGAGAAGCAACAAAACCCACATGAAAGAAACACACCAACCTGTGTGATCATGAGGTGTTGATGGGATAAAAAAAATCATCATTGTGAATTAGGGAGTGTGGAGTGGGAACCCAAAGCCCACCGGTAGGCACCTGGACATCCCCTTACAGAAAGATTGTGGAGAGGAGATGAGCCTGTCAGGGTGCAGTATAGCAATGATGAAACATACAACATATCTCTAGTTATTTAATGCTTCCTCCCCCGCTATCATTATCCCAATTCTGCCTTACAAATCTGGCTAGATCAGAGGGTGTGCACTGATACAGATAAGAACTGGAAACAGGGAATCCAGGAAAGATAAACCCCTCAGGACCAGTGATGAGAGTAGAGATACCATAAGGGTAAGGGGAAGGTAGGGGAGAAAGGGGGAACCGATCACAATGATCTGCATATAACCCCCTCCCTGGGGGATGGACAACAGGAAAGTAGGTTAAGGGAGACATAGTACAGTGTAAGACATGACAAAATAATAATTTATAAATGATCAAGTGTTCATGAAGGAGGGGGGCCAGGGTGGGAGGGGAAAAATGAGGAGCTGATACCAAGGGCTCAAGTAGAAAGAAAATGTTTTGAGAATGATGATGGCAACAAATGTACAAATGTGCTTGACCAAATGAATGGATGTATGGATTGTGATAAGAATTGTATGTGCCCCCAATTAAATGATTTTAAAAAAGAAAAAAAAAGTATTTTAGGCTAAAAATTATATTTTCCCAAATTCTGTAAAAAGTGTCTATTGTAATCTAGCTTTCAGCAAAACTGTTTAACAAATGGAAACATTCTGATTTATTTTTCTTACTCTGGAGTTCTCTAGTGTTGTGATAGTTCAAAATGATGTCTTTGTTAGTTATTAAATTAATTGTACTAAGTTCTCAGTGTGTCTTTCAAATCAGAAAATATTTTTATTTGTAAGTCCAAATTAATTTCCCTTGCTGTAAGATGCTCTCAACCTCATCTGAAACTCATGTTTCCTAGTATAAAACACTCTGTTTTATCCTTCTCATCATAAACTTTTGCTAGGTGAGGAATTAGGTAAATATGCCCTACCTATGTGGTATGAGAAGAGACTTTGTAGATTTAACTTCTCTTTAAACAAGATTCTACTACTCATTCTTACCCCTTTACTCCATTTTCAAAGGGACACTGTGACAATCAATACTTAAGGGTTTGAGGGAGTGGGTTTTTGTTGCTCTTTTGAGGGAATCCCTTTTAAAGATGTCTTTTTTATCATAATATTTTAATGACAGAGAAATAGTGAAAAAATGTGAAATCATATAGCATCAGGGACCACTATAGTGGACTATAGGTCAATATTAAGAATTATGAATTCAAATATACAAAGGAGGAGGTGTCAGAATATTTGAAGCAAAATAATAATGTTTATTTATTGTTAATAATTGTAATTGCTGAGGATCTAGTGGGAAGGATACTTCAGTGACCCGGATGAAAGGAAGTAATCTGTTTGTTAAGCACTCAATTTTTGCTCAAATTTTGGGAACTAGAATCTACTTAGAGATGACATGGAAAATGGAGTTGTTCCTCTATTTCTGGAAGCTTTAAAAACTTTATGTTGTAGTTAAACTCTGCACACATGCAGTTGCCATGAGTCAAAATGTTCTTTACAAACAGTAGCAACAACAGAATGAAGTATGCAACAATTAACAACAACAAATGAGAGGAGAACATGCATGGGACCATGGAAGAAATGATGAAGTCAGAGAGCTGAATAGAAAACTTCAAAGGGCACCTTGAGAAGGCAAAGCCAAATATTATAATGAAATGCACTTAATCCTAGAGTCAGAAAACCAAACAAAAGTGAAGAACATGCTCAGCATATCTTAAACTGAAAAAACTCAAGGAAAAATTCAAGTCTCACAGTACAATATTGCAAGATTCTATGGGCAAAATATTGAATGATGGAGGAAGCATCAAAAGAAGATGGAAAGAATGCAAGGATGCACTGAACAAAGAACAAAACAAAAATCTAGTCCATTTCAGGAGGTAACATTGAGCTAGAACCAGTGGTCTTAAAGGAAGAAGTTGAAGGTTCACTGAGACTATTAGTCAAGACAAAATGCCAAACCTAACTCGCTGCCATCGAGTTGACTCCAAGTTATGGCAACCCTGTAGGACAGGGTAGAACTGCTCCTGTGGATTTCTGACACTGTACCTCTTTACAGGAGTAGAAAGCGTAACATTTTCTCCCCTGGAGAGGCTAATGGTTTTGAACTGCTGACCTTGCAGTTAGCAGATCAACACATAAGTACTCCACCAGCAGCACTCTGTTAGTCAAAAACGAGGCTCTAGAAATTGATGGAATGTTTCACCAAGCTGATGGTACACTGGGAACACCCACTCATCTAGGCCAGGAAGTTTGGAAGACAACTATTTGGCTATGGAATACTGAGGACCTAACCTCTGCACTCATAACCACAAAGCCTGAAAGATCAGCTCCAGTTAGAGAAATGTCCTCACTGTTCTGAAGTAGAGATTATGTCAAATACTCTTTCCCCAGACTGAAAAACCCTCCCACCCTCCATATAGGTGCTCCCATAAAAGATGTCTCATACTGGTACCTGGCTGCTCACTATGTACCCAGAGGCTACCTATCTTTAAGAGCAATCAGATTATCTTGCCTGGCCCACACAAAGTGCAGCCCACTCCCTTCTGAGGTCTCCCTCTGGGTACTAATCATAGATTTTTCCCCTGGGGAGAGCTCAGGGACATACAAGGTTAAGCCACTGACTCTCTTGATTACCTGCCCATTATATTACATATATGTCTGCTGGAGGCTTGCAAGCCTCCTGATTATCTAAACCCATTAAAAAATATATTTGCTTTCTTGATTCTGATACTGTGATGAGCCCCTGTGCCTCATTGGTCTGCTTATCTTATATTCCTCAATCAGACACACTACTCCTAAGGACCTGTTCAGTTGTGGGGCAAGATCCAACAAGTGGCACCTGGAACAGGGACTTGAAGGACAGCTCCCTGGGGAGAACTGAACCCCCACACAAGAGCTGTGTGACCCCCCCTAGGTTAGGTAAGATTGGGGAATTACTTTGAAGTGAGAATTCAGCTGGGGGATTAATGAAATTTAAACAGGATTATTGGGCAAATTGAAAGGAAGTCTAAAACTGCTGGCATTCAGCTCAAGAAACAACAGGGTATAGCAGTAATGGAAAGATGCAAGGTTTTCCACAGGCGGTAATAAAACACAATCCATGGTTCACTGAAGGAACGTCAGATCTATGCACGTGGGAAAAGGTCACTAAAAACAAGGAAAGCTCACAGGGAAGGGGCGATCATCCCTGTAGAGACCTGTTCTTTGTGGACATGAGCTAACATTATTTTAGAACCTTGGCAGACAGAGGAAGAAAATAAAGAGCAGCAGCAGTGTAGGGAAAAGTCTTGTATGAGCTTTCCAAACTTTAAAAAGCAGACTAAAATATCTTTACATGACTATGCACTAGAGGAGGAAGCTTTAGAGAAAACTGGAAAAGCAGGTTCCACTTCAAAACTGAAGTGGGAAAATGGCAAAAGTCTCTGCCCCTCTGGAGGACTGAACCTCTTGGGAGCCCAAGGGTGATAAGGCATTAGAGGAAGATTGTTCAAAAGATAAGATATTGGCTCTTAAACAAAGCTGCAAAATGCCTTTGCTTTCCAGGGGAAAGAGATCTAGAAATCAGGCTAGCTTTCTCTGTCTTTGGGGTTGAAAGACTGCCTGACAACCAACAATTATTTGAGGAATGGCATTACAATGCCTTCCCTTTCAAGCTATTAAAAGACATGAAACAGGCATTCACAAACTATGAAGTAGACTCTCTTTTTGTAATTATTATGATCAAGTCTATGGTGGAGGCCAAGTACCTTCTACTGGCTGACTGAAAATCCTTAACTAAAGCTTGCCGTTCTCCATTGGATTACTTACAATGCCTAACTTGGGCTGAAGTTACTGAGATGCTGGCGCTCGGAAATGTAGAGCAAGGTGTGCCTCTAGGGGTAAATCAGTGTAGGACGTGGTGATTTTGTCATGTTGAAGCCCAGTTACAGATGACTGAGCAGGGACTTTCACATGCATGTGATATTTGTGAGCTTGGGAAAAAAACAATACCATCAGGAGAGAAGCGGCCAAGTTACACTTCAATCCCACAGCCTAATGATGAGCCCTATGTGGAATTTGTGTATTGTTTGCAGGAAGCAGGCCATAAGAATGTCAGTAATGTAAGACAAAGCAGAAAGCCTGCTGCAGATTTGGCTAACCATGATTGCCAAACTGAAATATATCCCTACAAGGAACAGTGCACAGTTTTAGACTGTATTAAGATGTTTAGGAGTTGGGTCTGAGACATATGAAGCAGACCTTTTGGCTGCTTCTATGGCCAATTATACCAAACCTAAAGGAAAATGTTTCCACTGTTGGAAAGTTGGGTATTTTCAAAGAGAATGTTGGCTACGCCCATCATCCAGCCTAGCTGCCAGGAGTGGCTGGGGCCAGGTTATAGAGAACCCAGACTTTGTCCCCAACCCCAATGCAAAAAAGGAAACCACTGGGTGAGCCAGTGACGCTCAAAAATTAGTAGCAAAGGGGCTCCACTAGTCAGCATAGCCACCCAATGGGGTCTGGAGGGTGCAGTTTCAGGCCTACTCAAAACACAATGCCTAAGCCTCACTCAGTGTTATCACGCAGTCCTGCCACCAGAGGGAACACAGACCTAGAGTTAACAAACCAGGTCTTTGTTTGTCTGCTTGTTTGTTTTTCACTGAAGAGTCAAAAAAAAACCTTTATGTAAAGCTTAAAAAGGTTTCTACCTGGGGCATGCTAAGTGCAAGGAGTTCCGCTTCTGAAGCAAGGAGCACTCCTATTTAGGGTTTGCGTGCTGGCTTGAAAATTGTGGGATTTGGAGGGGATAGGGTTTCAGGCTTGAAGTGCATGCTGTCTTCAAGGTTTAGGAGCTCACACTCATCTTCTTCCTCCGTGAGAAGGTTCTCGATGATGTTGAACGCAGTCTGTCCAATCTGATGGTTCTTATGAAGTTGTAACGCCTCGATTTTCTCAATGGTGCCCAGTTGTCCCAGCATGAGACGGAGCTTTTCCAAATGGCGAGATTTCACTGCAGACTGGAGAATATGGAAGATGGTCTGAAGGATGATGATAACGGTCTTGTGGTCATGGCAAATGAGCAGACTCATCAGGGGCTTCAGGACTCCAGATTGGATGAGCATGGCCAACTGATCTATGGTGCTCCCCATCGTGAAGTTAGCCACTACCCACCCACAAAGCCTCTTTTTGGACTTTAAACTCTCCATTTCTCAGCAAAGACACCAAGATGGGCAGTATGCCATGATTGATCAGCTGCTCAAGGAGCTGGCAGTTCCCTGCAGCCACGTTGCTCAGGGTCCAGGCCGCCTCCTTCTGGATGGAGGACTTTGGGTGCCTCAGGAGCTGGACCAGCACATCCAGCATGCCCAAGTCGATGGCCTCTGGGTCTGTGGATCTGTTCCCGTGGTGATGTTTCCCACCGTGCAGAGAGACGGGGTCATGATACAGAGTTCTGAGGTTTTCCTGAGCTCCACCATCCTGGGTAGAACTCCTGTGGCAACCACTTGGTCAATGCGCTCCTGGAAGCCATCGGTGAGGTAGGACTAGGCCCAGCAGGCGAGAGAACCTCGATGCCATCTTGTTGCAGGATGTTGAAGAGGGCGGGCATCATTTCCTTCACTGCCTCTTCACAAGGGTATGGGTCCTTGCTCCTGCACAGATTGGAAACGGTCCACACGATGTTTGGCAGAAACGTGATGAAAAGCCAGGGCTAGTAGATGTGGGATAATGTTGCTTGAGGTGACTATGTCTCTGAACTCTGTGTTGTCACCTGCTATATTTCCCAGGGTCCACACTGCCTGTTCGCACGCAGACACGTTGGGGGAAGGCAGGAGCTCCATCAGGGCCTGGATGGCACCTGCGTCCACGACAGCCTGGGTCAGCTCTGAGGACGCTGAGGCAATGTTGGTTAGCGCCCGGGCTGCTTCGAACTCTAGATGAGGGTAAAGGAAACACTTCAAAAAATCCACCAGCCGGAGGACCAGTCCCGCTTCCACGATCACCTTCAGGGGTGGGTTTCTCTCCTGGGACAGCAGTTCCTGGCCGTCTGGGTGGCCCAGAAACATAGGACCGGGTCTGGGCTATTCATCCCATGGACGATTTCATCCAGGTTGGGCCTGGTCCCCTCTACCACGTCCTTCGAAGATGGCTTGAAGAAAGCATCAGTGATGTTCCTTCTCTTTAAGGTATGTTCGTTCTTCTCGGCCTTCCAGAGCTCTACGCTGACCTCGATCCGCTGTTGCCGACTTGCGGATGCATCTTTGCCTCAGTATTCAGCTGGTTCAGCTGGGTCCAGGAGGGCCTTCAGCAAGTGATAAGACCGGTGTTGGGTGACCCCTACTGGATGGGACAGTAGGATTTTTATTAAGGAAATCTAGCCTAAATACTCAAAGTGTTCAAGTTGTTACTGACATTATTGATCAAAGTTATGAAGGGGAGATTAAAGCTGTAATTAAATCTGAATTCCCCTGGGTTGTAAAAAAGGGAGATTGCATAGGCCAGTTACTTTTACTTCCTTCCATTCCTATTGGTAAAACAAACACCATTTGTGGAAGAGTGCTGGAGGAGTCGAGTCAGACTTGTCCGTAAGTCATGGAGTATTTGGAAATGCTATTATGGAAAAACAAGAGCACCCCTAGATGGAGTTAATAACTGAAGGACTTGTAGATTCAGGAGCTGATGGCACTGTCATGAATCATCAACAATGGCAAAAGGCATGGCCACTAAACTGCTCCTGATGTAACATGCGGGCAATAGGAAGAATAAATGTACGAGCGGTGAAATCTCAGAGTGTACAGGGCCTGAAGGAGAATCTGGCTTCATTAAGCCCGTAGTCACATACACTCCCATAAATTTATGGGAGAGAGGTCGATTGCAGCAATGGGAGCCTGGACTGTACATTCCTCCACGGAATTCCCTAGGGCAGAACATAATGAGGAATATAGGATATAAAGGAAGTGGCTTCAGGAAAAATGAACAAGGACCTCTTTCTCCAATCGAGGTCACTCCTAAAAATGACCACCATGGCTTAGGATATTTAACTTTTTTTTTTTTGTAGGGACAGCTATTGCAAGGCCTGAACCCATTAAACTATCTTTGAAGTCAAATGATCCAATATGGATAGAACAGTGGCCCCTTAATAAAGAGACATTTTAGGATTTGCATGAGTTAGTCCAAGAGCAGCTAAGAGAAGGCCATGTTGAGGAGACTCTCCGTCCTTGGAATTCTCCTGTGTTTGTAATTAGAAAGAAATCTTACAAATGGCGGATGCGCATAGACTTAAGAGCAGTGAACTCTATCATATAGCCCACGGGGACCCTACAATCAGGCCTCTGACACTTGGCCAACTGATTTAAACAGTTCCATACTTGCGCCCATTCCATATAAAGGTGACCCAACTAAATGCTCAAGTTAAAGAACAATATCATTGATATTACAATATTACGTGTAAGTAAAATGTTCCTGAAGGTTGTTTGACAAAGGTTGCAGGAGTACATTGACAGTGAGCTGCCTGATACTCAGGCTGGATTCAGAAGAGGACTTGCAACAAGGGACATCATTGCTGATGTCAGATGGATTGGGGTTGAAAGCAGAGAATACCAGAAAGATGTTTACTTGGTTCTATTCACTATGCAAACTGAATACACCACATGGATAATAATGAACTGTGGAACACCTGGCAGAGAATGGGAATTCCAGATCACTTCATTGTGCTTATGCAGAACTTGTACATAGACCAGGAGGCAGTTGTAGAAACAGAACAATTAAGTGCTGCATAGCTTAATGTCAGGACAAGTGCACATCAGGGTTACAATCCTTTTATTCAATCTCATGATGAGAAAATGATCCAAGAAGCTGGATTAAATTAGCAAGCCTCAGGAATGGAGGAAAACTTCTTTTTTAAATTTTATTATTAATTAATTAATTAAATTTCTTTTTGAACATAAATCATTTTATTGGCTACTCTTACAGCTCTTATAATAATCCATACATCAATTGTAGCAAGCACATTTGTACATATGTTGCTATTAACATTTCCAAAACATTTTCTTTCTACTTGAGCCCTAGGTAGCAGCTCATACTTTTTCCCTTCCCATCCTTTTGAACCCTTGATAATTTATAAATTATTTTTATTTTCATATTTTACACCCTCCACTGTCTCCCTTCACCCATGTCTCTGTTCATCCTCCTGGGAGGAGGAGAGGGTTGTAGATTGATCATTGCGATTGGTTTCCCTTCCTCTCCTTGTCCCCTCACCTTCTCCCTACTCTCATGGTATCGCTACTCTCATGATTGGTCCTGAGGAAAGCTTCTTAACCACCATCAATCTGCAGATGACACAACCTTGCTTGCTGAAAGTAAGAAAGTACTTGCTGATGAATATAAAAAATTGTAGCACTCAGTATGGATTACAACTCACAATAAAGGGAAAAAATCCACTGGACCAACAGGATAACATCATGATAAATGGAGAAAAGGTAAGATTTGCCACGGATTTTGTTTTGCTTGGATCCACAATCAATGCTTGATGGAAGCAGTAGTCAAGAGATCAGAAGACATTTGCATTAGGTAAACTTGCTGTAAACGACCTCTTGAGAATATTCCAAAAAGCAAGAATGTGCTTTGAGGTCTAAGGTGCACCTGGACCAACTAAGGTGCAATTTGGACACTGAACACAGAAGACCGAAGAAGAATCGATGCATTTGAATTGTGATGCTGTAGAAGAATATTGCAAGTCCCATGACAGACAAATATCTGTCATGGAAGAAGTACGTCCAGAGTCCTCATTAGAGGCAAGGATAACTTATATACTTTGGTAATATTGTCAGGAGAGACCAGTCCCTGAAGATGGTACCTAACTACAATAACAAGAATGGTGTACAGGTGGTGGAAATAAAAATGATATAGATTAGTTAATTTGTTTATGTAATTCCTCAGTGATTTGATAATGTGGAGCTAAGAAAAAGAGGAGTCAGATGAGTCTGAGTTGTTTGGCCTAAGGAACGAGTAACTGGTGTTGCCATTTACCAAACTAGGAGATACTGGGGTCAAAGTCGTTTGGAGTGTAAAGTAAGTGAATATTCACTGAATTACCTTAAGTTTTATTTGGCTTTTATCACTATCATTGAGTCCATTTTGACACTGAGTGACCCTATAGGACTGGACCGAGTATAACCACTCAGGGTTTCCAAAGCTGTAACTATTTATTGCTTGTGGTTTTGAACCTTGCTACTAACAGCCCACATATAACCCTCTATGTATGGCATCAGGGCCCATTCAAATTTCAATAGAAGATAGTTAAACCTACTAAGCCTTGGTATTTTCAATGTCTACTTAGCACATGAAAGCTGGTCATTGAATAAGGAAGACTAATGAAGACTCGGTGTGTTTGAGTAATGGTGCAGGCAAAGAAGATCCCAAATACTATTGACTATCAAAAGAACAAACAGATCTCTTTTGGAAAAAGTACAGTCAGAATGCACCTGAGAACTGAGGTTGGCAAGCCTTCTCTCATGTACTTTGGAGTACACCAGTCCCAATCCATCATATTTGCTAAAGGGGAAGCAGAAAAGAAGCAGAACCTTGACAAGATTTATGGACACAATGTATTCAACAATGGGCTCAAATATAAGCAAAAATGTGAGCATGGCAAAGGACAAGGCAGTGTGTCACCATGTGTTTCATTGGTTTTCTATGAGGAAGAACTGAGTTTATGGCACCTAATAACAACAAATATATATATATTGCATAACAATTTGTTTTTCTGAATCAAATTTCACTCTAGATAAAAAACAAAATAAAAAATAGATGATTTGAGAAAAAGCTAAGTAATTGATTAATGGACAGTTTCTTATTACGCATTTACCTTGATTAGCATATTGATAAATTTAAAAGTTACTGGGGGATATAAGAAATTATATCCTTTCTTCTTACAATTCATTACTATAATGAAAACTGTCTTAAAATTTATATTAGGTCTAAAACTTGGTACGAATTAAGGGTTGTCTCATCATTTCAAAAAGTAAAATATTTTTCAAAATGTTCTTCAAATAAACAATTCAATTTTATCTCTGAAAATATTTTAATATAATATTGTGATTTGGCTTTCAAGAACACTTTCTTGGTAAGCAACTTTGAGTAAAACTCTGTTTACTTAATAAGTTCTCAACCCAGATATAGCTGAGTATATCTTTCACAAGCACCTCACAAATTGGGCAAAGAGAAACAAAATAAATAAATTAAAAATAGCAGGAAAAAACGTTACATATAAATTTTATTTGGGTTTCCAGCATAAGATTTCTCCCCTCAGACTCACAGTAGCATCAAAAATTGATGTTATATAGTGAAGAAAAATCTCCTATAGCATGAATTTTGTGAAGATAAACTAAACATTTTATAAGGCTGAATTACAATCAAAGCTGAATAATATTTGATATGCAAGCAGTGAGATAAAAGTAATTATGAAAAATAAATACAAGATAACCCCCAAAATTAAGTTATACTATCAGTTGGAAGCAGAGAAATAGAACAAGGAAATGAATTAGAGAAAAACACACTTAAATATATCCTTAATTGCCCCAAATATCTACATATTAATAACTGAAGATCATAATCTTTTTTTGTTTGTTTGCTAAACTCATTTTATTGGGGGCTTATACAACTCTTATCAAAATCCATACATCCATCCATTGTGTCAAGCACATTTGTACATTCATTGCCCTCATTATTCTCAAAACATTTGCTCTCCGCTTAAGCCCTTGGTATCAACTCCTAATTTTCCCCCCTTCCTCCCTGCTCCCCTCTCCCTCATGAACCCTTGATAATTTATAAATTATTGTTATTTTGTCATGTCTTACACTGTCAGACGTCTCCCTCCCTTCACCCTCTTTTCAATTGTCCATCCCCTAGAAAGAAGGTTATATGTAAATCCTTGTAATCGTTCCCCCTTTCTACCCCACTTTCCCTCCACTCTCCAGTATTGTCACTCTTACCACTGGTTCTGAAAAGGTCCCGGGGAGATGAGCCAGTCAGAGTGCAGTGTAGCAACAATGAAACATATGACTTTCCTCTAGTTCTTAAATGCTTCCTCCCCTCCGCCTCCCCGCCCCACTATCATGGTCCCAATTCTACCTTACAAATTCTGCTAGACCAGAGGATGTACACTAGTACAGCTAGGAACTGGAAACACAGGGAATCCAGGACAGGTAATCTTTTATTTTTAAAGTTCAATTACTTTTAAAAAATTGCTTCTAAGTTTTCACATCAAAATATCTTGTGTTCTCAGAAAACAAAGGATTATAAGAGTTAAGAATATGCTACATAGTGGAATAGGAAGTGTGTTCAAGTTCTTGAGTGTGATTAAAGGAAAAGAAAGTGGTAAGTATAGTTGAAAGTGTAACCTTTTGGCAAGACCTTGATTAGAGGCTAATTCATTCAAATTCTAGAGATAACAGAGGCTTAAGCAGAAGAGACTATATTCAGATTCATTTTCAAGCTCACAACTCCACAGATTGTGAATCATGGATTTGGGTGGAGAATGTTATTGTTAAATATCAATAAGGTGGTGGTGAGGGTGAAGATTTTTATGGGGTGCAATATATTGTATTTGTAAATTTTTGTTGAATGATAGTAAGTCTGTTTTTTTTTTAATGAACTTATATTATTGTAATAGTTAGACTTATTGTGTCAACTAGGCCAATAGGAACATGTGGGAGGAGTTTAATCACGTCACAGCTTAAATGTAGGGCAAAATATTAATGGTTTTCAAAGGCTCGCTCCCTTTCTCTTCCTTCCTATATCGGAACAGCATGCTGTGGCTTTAGCTAATTCTTTGTCTCAACCACGTGCTGCATTGCTTGTGGGCCATGTTGATCATGTCATTAGAGCTTGAGGCTCCTTCTGGACCTGCTTTGCTACATTACTGGCACATACATCGCTTGAGCTTGAGGCTGGTGGATCCTGTCACAGTGTATCTCTTGAGTTAGAGATCCCATTGGGGTCTGCTTTTCTAAGCTCTCATGCTACCCACTATTGCTAATCCACCCTGCTGTTTGCTGCCTGCAGGCAGACTCTGCCTGCCTTGCCTGAGGTAAGACTCCACTGTCTGTTTTTTTGACCTTGGATCAGCAGACCGCACATGAGTTGTATTTTAATTGTTCTATGAAAGTGAAGTGAATTGAACTGAGACCTCTGTACTGCTGTGTGAACTAATTGGTTGTTATACTCCTTATTGCTGTATAATCATATCTATCATCTATCTATCTATCTATCTATCTATCTATCTATCTATCTATCTGTCTGTCTGTCTGTCTTGTCTGTCTATCTATTCTGGTTTTGCTTTTGTAGAGAACCCTGCCAAATACAGTTGGTACCAGGAGTGGGGTGTTTTTTGGAGGCTCTCAGAAATATCTTGTAATGCATCTCTCCCAGGTAATATTCCAGATGCAGGCCCATGAGCATTTCAGTATGCATAGTTTGGTTAGTCTGCTCAAGTGTGAGTTGTTTTACTGATAGTGGATTAATCCCCTCAGTTTGGAGGGCTGGATCTATTGACTGGGGTGGCTCACTAGTCTCTAGTGGCTCAATATCCTCATCTTCTGGGTCATCAGTCCATATATTTTCATCCCATGTTTCAGGGTCTTGTTTTTTTTCCAATTACCCCCCTTACTTTAATATCAGACACTGCTTTAGACTTACATGTCAGCTGACACTGTAATTCAGCAACGTCTATCATGAGACTTGATTTGGTTTTCGGCAATATCAGCTCTATTACTAGAGGAGAGAAAGGTCTCCTTTGTAGCACATAGATAAGCTTTTAGGTCTGTTATTTGGCACCTGAGCTGTGCTTCTGAGGTTCTGAGATCATCCCTTTCCTTGATTATATTTTCTATTGTAAGGATGACCAGCCAACTAACTTCCCCATACTTCTCATCCCCACAAAACTGCTGGAAAATATCAATCACAAGATCACCCAGAGCCTCTTCTCTCACCAGCACTTTATCAATAGGTAGTGAAATTGTGGATATTAACTTTGCCACTTTACACCATGTATTAATTAATACCACCCGCTCTAGTAATAGTGTCAGACTTATCTGTGCTTTTAGGGGTAGAGGTAGCATTCTCAATACTGTTAGGCCTAATCAGTCTGGAGAACCAATTCAGAAAACTCATATTTCTGATCTTGTTTCTCTAGAACCACTCCTGGTACCATTTGTGTTAGACAGAGTTCTCTAGAGAATCATAATCAGGACACACATACATATATGGATAGGTTTTATCAAACATGATATCATTCTACAGACTGGTCTCTTGACAAACTGCACAATGAATGAAAGAAAGTCTCGTAATTCTGACTTCTAACGAGTATTATAGCTGTACTTCTTCGAAGAACAATTTTTGTGTGTGTTGTTCTGGTAGTCACTTGTAAATTCACTATTCTTTGCTAACACCATAATTCAGATACATTAATTGTTCTTTAGTATTATGTAATAATTGTCCAGCCTTTATATACATATGAGGTGATTGAAAATACCATGGAGTGTTAGCCTGGATTTTATAAAAAACAAAACCAGTGAAGTCCAAATATGTATCTATAGGTTTTAAATTTAAACATGCCTCACACATTTGTAGAAACATGCAAGTTCCAAGTTCCAAGTTTATGGATCATATGCCAGATTTGAGGTTTCTCATGAGTCATATAGCTGTGAAATCTGATTAACCTGAGATCAACAGGTTGGTGGCAGTCTTGTGGCTGCAAAGGTGATTGAATTCAAGGCCAACAGGTCAGGATAGTGCCTGCTGATAACTCCCACGACCAGCAAACAGTATGAAAGCCCAAAAACCCTGCAGTTGATGAGCCAGATGCAGTATGTAAAACTAGCAAAAAGCAAGCAAGCTTTTCCACGGTATCTATTGATATTGGAATCAGGCCATCCCCTTGATGATATCTCATTATAGGGATTATTGGGTTTTAACTTTCAAGCAACTAACAACTCAGACCCAACCAAAATGGCACAAAACCCGAACAAATGATCTGGATCAGGTTCACTTTATTTCCCAACAGTTTTATTGGCATATAATTCACATATCATACAACTCCATATTTCAATCACATCAAAAAGAGTTGTATCATCATCACCACAATCAGTTTTAGAATATGTTTTAAAATCTTGTACTCATCTTTATTAGTTCGGCTTTCCCTCAACCTCTCGGGCCATATGCCCAAAGGATAATTCATCCAGTTTCTGTGTCTGTAGAATTACTTATCCTGGATTTCATATACAGAAAAAAAATGGAAAAACAAACATCAAAGAAGCACACCAGCCTGTGTGATCCAATAATTGTAAATACTAGAATCCAAATCTAAAAGAGGGAATGACATCAGAGTTTAAATTGTGAACACCGGCTTTGTAGAAGTTTATGAAAGACAGTGGAAGCCCAAAATCCCTTTGTAGGTCCACACTGCCCATAGTTGGGGCATGTGACTGGTGCTGGGATCAGGGACATTTCAGTCTTCCAGGAGACAGTTGCTTTTAAGCATTTTAATGAGGCATCTTGCAACTGATTGGTCCAATTCAATATATCACTTCTGATTTCTTGACTGGTACTCACATGGACCTTGAAATCCTTAGCAACTTCAATATATATATAAATATATAATTTATCAGTGTTACTTATTGGTCCAGTATGAGGATTTGATTGTGTCATCTGCATGTTGCAAGTTAGTGAATCTTCCTTTAATTCTGAGACCTCATTCTTATTCATAAGACCCGATTTTCAGATAATTAATTCAGTGTGCAAATTGAATAAATACGGTAAAAATATACAACCTTGGCACCCTTTTTCTAATTTTAAATCATGCAATGCTATCTTGTTCTGTTTGAGTGCATCTCTCTTGATTAGTATACAGGTCTTGCCCGAGCGTAATGAAGTGTTCTAGAATTGCAATTCCTCATACTGTACCTAAATTTGTAACAATTTACATAGTCAAATGCATTTTTATATTTAGTAAATCACAGGTAAACAACTTTGTGGTGTTCTCTGCTTTCAAACAAGATCAATCTAAAATCAGCAATGATAATCCTCATTCAATTTCCTCTTCTGAATCTGGCTTGCGTTTATTATAGTTATCATTTTACATAGTGCAGTATGCCTTTTAAAATTATCTTAAGCAAAATTTTACTTGGGAATGTTTTATAAAAATTTTCATTATGAAAAAAAGAATAGCACTGGGCCAGTAAAT
>NW_022107407.1:9216412-9217908 GCF_000313985.2 Echinops telfairi | reverse complement strand
TACAGAAAATGTGTCCTATATCAAGTAGAAAGACTTTCATTATCAGAAAATCCTGACTCAACTTGATTAATTGATATTAATAATTTATTATTTTTCAATATTATTCTAAGGCAAGATAACTTTATCATAGTAAAATGTGCAATTCAATTACATCTTCATGTCTTCAGTTTCTCTGTTTTGTTCTTTTTTTAATTGCTGGCATGGTTTTGTCTGTCGATGCTAGTTTCCTTTTCTCATGGTTTTGAGACAGTTGCAATGATTGCACATACAGCAAAGACAAATTATTTTCTTTCCCTTTGAGATAAGAAAATATTTTCCAGAATATTCTCAGAATTTTGACTTCTTCTCATGTCATTCCTAATCAATTAACTTACTTTATTATCATTAATAAGTCAGTATCATCAGAATTTATTTATGAAATGATTGTATCATCCCATTACTGGAACATGCATAAAAGAACAAAGTTCAGGTCTGTTTAACAAAAAATAAAATGGATACTGAAGAAGCAAATCAAGCATTGTTGTGATAAAAAAAGCAGTGAAAAGAATAGGAAATTCCTTTCAGGTAACTATATTTTCTGAATGACATAAAATACAAGATCATTACTAACATCAAGAGTTTAGGAGAAATTAAATCATAGAAGTAATGATTAAGAGCACAAAGAGTAGTATCTATATATATTGTATAGCCATATTTTTGAGAGTGTGATAAAGAATGATAATTTATTACCATTATTTTGCCATGTGAAGTGTCTATTTCAGATATATGGTCATAAATTTAGATGTGTTATTAAGTACAATTGTTTCTTTTCCTACTGCAATCCTTAGTTGTCAAGTATAGGAATTAAGTATGTAGAAAGTTTAGCTTAACTGAGAATGAATTGTTATAAAAAGTGAGAAGGATGAAGTATTTAAGTATGTCTATATAAAAAATAAGTATTACCACGGACTATGACACATACTTTGGTTAAGAAGGGAAGTAGGAGTGTAAGCAATGTGCAACAAACATAGTGATCAACTGACGAGGAGTGAATGGGGAATCTGCAAGAGGTTAAAAGATTCCTAGAGCTAAGTTAAAGAAAAAAAAAGAAAATGCACAAGGCAATACTTTGATCATGTTGTCAGGAAAGACCAGTCCCTGGAGAAGGGCCTCATGGTTGGGAAAGTAGAAGGGCAGCAAAGGAAAGGAAGGAACTCAAATAGACGGTTGACACCATGGCTGCAACAATGTACTCCGGACTAGGAACAATTTTGAGGATGGTGCAGAACCATGCAGTGTTTCCTTTTGTTGTGCACCTGGTTGCTGAGTCAGAACAGACACAGTGGCACCTAACAAGAACAATTCATTCATCACTCAGCACTATATAAAATACTATATCTTCTCATCAAATCAAACAAAGTCACTACCATTGAGTTGATTCTGACTCATAGTGATCCTGTAGGACAGAGTAGAATTGTGTCTGTGGGGTTTCAAGACTGCAAGTCTTTTTTTTTTTT
>NW_022107407.1:9213846-9215889 GCF_000313985.2 Echinops telfairi | reverse complement strand
GTTGTTACATCGCACCCTGACTGGCTCATCTCCTCCCAGAGACTCCCCTGCAAGGAGATCTCCAGTGGCCTATGAGAGCAGCGAGCTTCATTTTTCTCTGGGCAATTGGCTGCTGATTTGGAACTCTGTATCTTGTGGTCGGCAGCTCACCTCATTGCTGACTACATCACCAGCATTCCTTATTATTCCTCCAAGGGATATATTTCTCTTTGTGGATCTCAAGTGCAACTGTCAGTATTAACAATATCAAGACCTTAAAACGCATAATAGGACACATGTAAATTGGAAAATATAGTGGACATTAAAAAGAAAACTAAACCAAATCATGAGTGAAGCTAAAAAATAATTAGTCTTTGAACACAATTAAATGCCAGCTGAAATAAGTAAGATTTTTAAAATGCATCTGTAAAAAATGTTTGGAGATTATAACAGACAACTAACTGAGTAAATTTCAAATTTAGAAATAAAATCTCATAATTAAAATTCATGATAGACATTCATCTTTTATAAATCATATGACAAGAGAAATAATTTATTATCATATACAAAAAATCTTAGCCTTAAAAGGCTTGTCATTTTAGAAATAGCTAAATTGAAGTGACTTCTGTTTTTCACTAAATGGATCAGTTGTTCCTTAAATCATTTCTGTATGGTTTGGACTCAGAAGAGGATGTGGAATTATTGGTATCTTTGCTTGATATTAGATGGACCTTCCTAAAAGCAAAGACTATTTGGAAGATTTTACGTTTTATAGAAAAACAAAGCCATCTGACAGTGTAGAGCACTGTAAGTTATGGATAAAATGACAAAGAACATGAATTCTGGAACAGAAACTTGTGCTCATATGAAACCTGTACACTGACTAAGAGGCAGTCATTCAAACGCAACAGGAGGATCGTGCACAGGTTAAAATAGGGAAAGGTGTGCACCAACGTTGTATGCTTTCACCATCTTTAGTTAGTCTTATGCTAGACAAATAATCTGAGAAGCTGGCCTATATGAAGATGAGCAGCAGGTCTGGAGGAAGAGTCAATAGCAACATGCAAGATACAGGTGACACAAAATTATTTGCTGAGAATGAAGTGAATTTGAAGCACTTACCTGAAGATTACACTCTTTAATAGGGGTGACACCACAGCATAAAGAAAACAAAAATATTCTTAATTAGATCACTAAGGAATATCAATATAAAAAGAGAAAAGATTGGATTTGTCAAGAAATTCACTTTACGACATTAACAGTCAAAAGCCTCGTCTTTTCCCGCGGAGTTGCTGGTAGTTTTGAAAGGCTGGCCATGAGTATCGAACCCTAATGCATAGCCATTACATTATTAGGGCTCCATTTCAATGCAATTAGCAGTCAAGAAATAAAACCAAGTATTACATTGGGCAAATTTGCTACAAATGGCCTCGTGTAAGTATTAAAAAGTAAAGATATCACTTTGAGGATTGAGGTGAACATATACCAAAGCTTGGCATTTTATTCATCTTCTATGTATTTGAAAGTTTGATAATGAACTAAGATGAATTGGTGCATTCAAATGATGGTGTTGGGAATACTAGAGTATTAGAAGGACTAATAAACCTGTCTTGGGAGAAGTGCAACCACAGTCATAATTCACCTTACAGCAAGGATAGTGAAACTTTGTATAATGGGTACATCTTATAAGGAGGGATCAGTCTCTGAGAAAAACATCATCCTTGAGAAAGTAAGTAGCCATTAAATAAGAAGATGATGAAATAAATTTCCTGATTTTAAGCCTAAACAACTCTTGAGGTAGAATTTTTAAAAATTATTTTATTAGGGGCTCATACAACTTGTATCACAATGCATACATACATCAATTGTGTAAAGCACATTTGTACGTTCATTGCCCTCATCATTCTCAAAACGTTTGCTATCCACTTAAGCCCCTGGCATCAGCTCCTCCTTTGTTCGCATCCCTCCACCCTCCCTCATGAACCCTTGATAATTTATAAATTATTATTTTGTCATATCTTGCCCTGTCCGATGTCTCCCTTCACCCACTTTTCTGTTGTCCAT
>NW_022107407.1:9179302-9213133 GCF_000313985.2 Echinops telfairi | reverse complement strand
AATGTCCTTCTGCTACCTTAATACTAAACCTATAAATATATGCACATAGATCTATTTCCCCATCCACATATATAAATATATTTGCATATGTACATGCCTTTTATCTAGACCTATAAATGCCTTTTGCCTCCCAGTAATTTCCTCTATTTCCCTTGACTTTCCTCCTGTCCCACTAGCATGCTCAGTCCCCACCCTGGTTTCAGCAATTCCTCTTTGTTACATTACCCTTGATGTAGAATTTTTAAGCTTATGACCCACTCTTTAAATATTGGTTTTCTTTTTATGTCACTGTTGTCATATGCCAGTGTGGGATAAGGACAGCTGGGTTACAATAATTTATATATGGGATAAAATTCTTTTGGGCACCTGGTAAAAATTATTCTTTTCTCCAAATATCCCTATGGTAGCTGTAAGCAGAGCTATAACCATGTTGCTGTGAGAGGATCAGGAGCTAGTTTTGACTCATCACCCTGTGTACAACAGAACCCAACACCGTCCAGTTGTGTGCCATCCCCATAATAATGCCAGGGTTCAGTCGGTTGTTGCAGCCACTGCATCAGTCTTTCTCTTGAGGTCTTCCTCATTTTGTTGATTATCTGTGTTACCACGCATGATGTCCTTTTCCAAATACTAGTCTTTTGATGACGTGACCCATGTACATGAAAATAAGTCTCACCATTGTCGATTCAAAGGAACATTCTGGCTTCCAAGACAGATATATCCATTTTTTTTCTGACTGGCCACGATCTAATCAGTATCCTTCAACTGTACCATTATTCAATTATATCAGTTCTTCTTCAATCTTCCTTATTCATTGTCCAGCTTTCATTAGCATAGGAGATGATTTAAAACACCTTGGCTTGGGTCAAATGCAAACATTCACTGCTGTCCAGTAGATTCTGACTCATAGTGTCCCCAAAGGACAGGATAGAACTGTCCCTGTCAGTTTCTGAGAGTGTACTCTCATGAGAGTAGAAAGTCATATATTTTCCTCATGAGGCAGATGGTGGATTCAAACTGCTGACATTGTGGTTAGCAGCCAACACATAATCCACTACACCACCAAACCTCCTCAGGCACATGTTGTACCTAAGAGTGATGTTTTTCTTTTTAATGCTTTCGAGAGATCTTTTGTAACAGACTTGCCCAACACAATATGTAGTTTGATTTCTTGACTGCTGCTTCCACTAGTGTTGATTGTGGATCCAAGTAAAATGAAATTATTGACAGCATCAGTAGTCTATAATGAGACAATAATGCTTGTCAGAGTTATATTTATCATATAACTGAAAACCATTTTGTTTTCTTTAAGTTATAACGTTGTACAATTCATTAAACTAATTGGAAGCATTATTAAATATAGTCAATGAAGTCTTAGCTATTTTCATCATCACTGAATACCTTACTCCAACTTCATAATAGTAGCTCATTGGGAACTGGAGGATTTGCTAGGACTGTGCTTATGAGTTAGCAAAAGGAAATGGTTCCTGTCTATTCATGTCTTTCCCCCAACTCTAACTTGGGTCCTTTAAAAAAAAATTATTGAGCCTTTGCAGAGTTCTGCATATTTTGGTATTCAGACACTTGTCCAATGTGAACTTGGTAATAAACATTTCCCAATTGGTGGGCCCTTGTTTTACACTTTTGATGAAGTCTTTTGGTGTGCATGTAACTTCAGCATGTCCCAGGCATCTATCTTGTGTTCCACTGTGTGTGCTTCCTTTATTATATTTAGTAGTCTATGTATGTCCTGAAATAGGTCCTTGACTTTGTTCCAGTTTTATCATTAATGATCTTGGTAGCGCTTGGGTTTACTTTTGGATATTTAATTCATCTTAAGTTTGTTTTGTGCATGGGGAGATAGGGGTCTTGTTTCATTCTTCTGCATATGGAGATCCAGTTTGTCCAACACCCTTTGTGGGAGAGGCTGTCTTTGTCTCATTGGATTCTAGGTCCTGTTTATGTCTGGGATTTTGATTCTGATCCATTGGTCCTATGTACCAGTATGAGGCTGTTTTGACTTCTGTGGCTACATAGTAAGATTTTAGGTCAGGAAGTTTGAGGCCTCCTCCAACTTGGTTCTTCTTTTAAGAAATTCTTTGCTTATCTTAGGTTTTTTGCCTACCCATATGAAATTGATAATTCATTTTTCCATTCTTTTAAAAATGTATTTAGACTTTGGAGTGGGATTGAGTTGTATCTGTAGTCTGTTTTAAGTAGTACTGACATTTTCACAATTTTAAATCTACCTACCCATGAACATGGAATATTCTTCCATCTATGTTGGTCTTTTCTTCTGTTTGTTTCCTGTAATAAAGTTCTGTGGTTTTCTTTGAAGATTTTTGTTTCTTTTTTTATTTTTGTTTCTTTAGTTAGGTTTATTCCTAAGTAGTTCATCTTTTGTGTGGTTAATATAAATGGTATTGTTTTCTTAATATCTTTTTTGTAGTTCTCTGGTATACAGGAATCCAATTGATTTCTGGTTGTTAATTTTGTATCCAGCTACCTTATTGAATCCCTTGACAGTTTCTAGTAGGTGGACATTTGGGGGTTTTCTATACATAGGATCACATCATCTAAAAATAGGGAGAGCTTCACTTCTCCATTGCCTATTTGTGTTCCTTTGATTTCTTTTGTTGTATGGTCACTTTAGATAAGTCTTCCAGCACAATGTAGAATAAGAGGTGATAGGGGGAATTCTTGTCTGGTCCCTGTTTTCAGGGAAATGTTTCTATTTTTCCCTGAAAACAAGATGTTGGCTGTTGTTTTTTCATATATGGCTCTTATTATGTTGAAGAATTGCCCTTCTATTCCTATTTTGTTGAGTGTTTTGAACAGAAATGGTGTTGGATATGTCACTTGCCTTTTCTGATTCTATTGATATGCCATGCAATTTTTATTCTTTGATTTGGTTCTATGGAGGATCACATTGATTGTTTTTCAAATATGGAACTATTCCTGTATCCCTGAAATGAATCCCATTTTTGTGGTGGTTAACTATTTTATCATATGATGTTGGATTCTATTGGCCAGACTTTTTTGAGGATTTTAGAGTCTATCCCTGGGGTTTTTGCCAGGTATCAGTATCAGTGTTACCCTGCCTTCATGGAATGAGTTTGGGAGTATGTTGTCTTTTTACTGTTTGGAGTAGTGTGTGCAGTATTGGTGACAACTCTTCTCTGAAAATGTGATAGAATTTCCCTATAGAACTATCTTGTCCTGAGCTTTTCTTGGTTGGTAATTTCTTAATGATCTGCTCTATTTCTTCTTTTGCTCCTGGTCTGTGTTGGTCTGGGTAGACTAGAGAAACAAATCCACAGAAACTCGTATGTATATAAGAGAGAGTGTTATATAAAGGGTAAGTGTACATTAAGAAAGCATTCCAATCCACTGCTGTCCAAGCCCATAAATCCAACCTTAGCCCATATGTCCAACACAGACCTACAAAGTGTTCCTCGATCTCACATAATACACACGATGACACAGATTGCAGGAGGAAAGCCGAATCAGTGAGCATGTAAGCATCTCAGAGCTGGCAGGGGTCTCCACGCAGCTGCTCCAGCACTCAGGGCTGCATCGGGGTAAGTCTATGTGGCTTCTCCTCAGGGATATCTCACAGGAAGTGAGCCTTACCACTTGACACAAGGAACTGACTAAGGCAACTGCACCCTAGTCCAACCATCAGAGAGCAAGAAACCAGAGAACAGAAAGACGAGGCTCACAGAGCCATTTATATCTCCGCCCTTCAATTAATTCCATATGTGTTTATTGGCCAGGCTGACACACTAAACCTTAACTATTTCAGGGTCTGAGTTTTTCACTATCTCTCTGCACTAATTTGAGTGGCTGATGCATTTCTAGGAATCCATTCATTTCTTCTAGATTGTTGAATTTGTTTGAATACAGTTTTTCAAAGTACTGTGTTATTTTTTTATCTATTATTCAATTGGGATCTATTGTTCTGAGCATTTGCACATTTTCTTTTTTCTCTTTGTTTAGTTTGCCAGTGGTTTCTTTTGTTAGTCCTTTCAAATAACCAGCTTCTTGTCTTGATGTTTCCACTTTTGTTTGTTTGTTTGTTTGTTTTCCATAGCATTTATTTCTGCTTTGATCCTTCTTTCTTTCCTTCTTTTTTATTTTTTTAGCTGTTACTATTGAGCTTCTCCATGGTCTCTTCACACAGTTGTAGTCCATCTGAAATCTGCTTATACCATTCAGTGAAATCCACGTGTACAGCCACTATTGATGTTGTTTTTAAAAAAGTATTTGCAATGAACACGTATTTGGTCTTACACAAAAAGTCTGCTGAACTTTTTTATCATATTTATAATTAATTTAACAAATAAACTCGCTACCATCAAGCTGATTCCTACTCATAGTGACCTCATAGAACAGGCTAGAATTGCTCCTGTGGATTTCTGAGACCTATAGGGTCACTATGAGTTGGAATTAATTCCATGGCAATAAGTTTTATAATTAACATATCAAATTAATTTAAGGGTTTTTGAATTGTTATATCTTTAAACTTAGCTGTGGTAATTATATAATTTCATGTCAACTTGAAGTGTAGGGGCAGTATTCAACCTATCAATGAGGTCACAGCCTGATAGTGCCTACCTGTGGGAATGGCCTTCTTTTAAGGAGGATCCTGGGAACCTCACTTCTCTCTCTGCCTTCACCTTCCTGCTGGTGGACCCTGGTTGTGGCAGAGTCCTGGAGATGTTACCACTACCATTGGATTCACATGACAATGTACCTACTGGCCTGTGATGTTCCTGCATTCTGTGTCATTGCATGTGGCTGCTTGAGTCTGAAGAGTAACGTATGGACTAGCCTCAAACTTATGGACATGAGTTGGACTTGGCTGGGATGTGTTCTTTATATATAATTACTTCTTGTTATAAAGCTCTTTCTTACACTTATATAAGTGTCACTTTACCAAAAAAGTTTTGGATGACAAATATGTACATGAAAATGTCAATATCATTATTTCATCATAAGCCTCAATGAGATTAAAACATTATAAGATTATGCTACACACCTATTGGTTTGGCAAAATTAAGTACAAATCAACAAACAATACCATCTTATGGTAAAGATAGAAAACAACAAGAAATTTATTGACTGGCAGGAATGAAAATATTGGATAGGCATGATAGAAAATAATTTGATAATTTCTTACAAAGCTAAGCAAACGAAAATCATTTAACCAAGTAATTCTACTTCAATTACTAAGCTATGACAAATGAAAACAAGTCTATACAGAAACATACAGTTATAACAGCTTTATTCCTAAATACTTTCCATACACATAATTTAATTGTCTTTTGGCTTCTCATTTTATTTCTATGTGATTCATGGCTGCTTATTTGAATACCATGTGTTCTCACTATGCATTTAAAGTTTTCATTTTGAACTTCACCAGTTTCAAAATAATGAACATAGGATATTTTTTAAAAATTTATTCTCACTGAGTTTCTTAAACTATGTGACTATTCTTTCATCTGCAAAAATTGAATGGCTGAACCATTATGATTCCTTCTGATCCTGTGACTCCATGAATTACTCTTATCTTCTAATAACATAACTGATTTGTGGTGTATATAAGTATTATACCATAAATACAATAATTATAATATTTCATTTTCAACATATAATCATAATAATAATACTTGTGGCATAGAAAAATGGCAAGATGTTTTAACTCTAATACTATTGAATAGTTAATTTCTCAAACAATACTCCAGATATATTCTGCCATTATATTTCTGTCTATGTTTCAACTTATAAATATCACTGTTTGAACTTAAGTTGATAGTAATACATTATGAACATTCTCCTTATTGTATAAAAAACATGCTTCTGAAACAAAGTCCATTTTCATAGTTAAATACATATTCATAAAAGACAAAAGGAATATATTTTTACACTAGTTAGAGGCCTTGACAGCAGTGATGCTGTTTTCCTATATTGGCTGTTATATTTACTAGAATTACTGCGCCATGTTCAAATTGCATTACTTTCAAAATAACATGCCAAAAAATTGCTCAGCGGTTGAATTGCAAAATAATATATGTGTATAGACCTTGCAGATATATAAACTGATGTTTTCAGTATATTTAATTGCAGTCTCCATGTAGATATTTTGTTTAGTATAAACTCATTTGTTCAATATATACCAATAATAATTGCATTTAAAAACAATAATAAGACATCATTTAATATTTTCCACAGCTTTTTCAAATGTAATTGTATGTATAGTTATGAAAGTTTTCAAGGCAGGTAAAATAAACAATACACTTCCAATTTTATAGAAGGGGAACTGAAGGAAGTGAGACCCATAACTATTCATTGATTTGTTAAACATCACAAACTTTGAGAAAACTTGAATTAACATTCAAGTTCCTTTACTATCAACCCCTTCTACTTTCAATAACACCAGATTGCCTCCAATATATATTGTACCTAAACAAAAGCCTTTGGAATCAAGTTGTTATTATTATTGTGGTTGTTCTTTGAAAAAACTCTTCTGCAAGAGAATTAAATTCTTCTGGGCCCCAAAAATAAGCATCCAGATTCTTCATTCAGGCTTACCTTAAAAAGGCAGAGATGGTCTCTTAAAAGAACTGCTTTGGGAAAATGTTTCTTTCTTTCTTTCTCCATTTCTTTTCTTTTTCTTTTTTTACCTTTTTACTGTTAGTTGGGTGAAAGTTCACAGAAGAAATCATCACTTTGACATTTAATATTTTGTATCCTTTCACTTATTGCAGTCTGTATAAGTCTAGGTACTTTAGAGAAATCCACAGCAACTCATGTATAAGAGAGTTTTATGTGAAGAAAGTGTGCATCATGAAAACATCCCAACCCAATGCTGCCCAAGCCCACAAGTCCAACATTAACCCATTAACCCAACACCAGTCCACAAAGTCCTCCACCTCACAAAGCAGAGGCAATGATGCCAACTGCAGGAGGAAAGCTGAGTCAGTGAACGAATTAGCATCTCAGCACTAGCAGCGGTCTCCACATGGCTGCTCCAGCACCCAGGGCTGCATCGGGATAGGTCCATGTGGCTTTTCCTTGGGGATGTCTTGTAGGAAGTCAATCTTGCAAGCTGAAGTAGGGAACTGCTAAGGCAGCTGCACCCGGTGCACCTATCACAAAGCAAGAGACCCGAGAACTAGAAAGGTGAGGCTCACCACCCATTTATCCCTCCGCCTTTCAATTAGCTCCACATGTGATTATTGGCCAGGTTGGCACAATTAACTAACTCACAGTCCCCTCAATGTACCATCTTTACTTCACTTCCTCCTGTGTTTCCATGTTCTGTTTTCATTCCTCCATTTGTCCTAAACCTCCTTAATTTTGATCATGGGCAAATGCTGTCCATTTGATCTCAAATTGTTGATTATTTTAAGGTGTGAATACCTCGCTAGTATTATTGTTTCCTTTTACACCTATTTTTTTGCCTGAAAATAGAACCACAGGAGGGTTAAGTATAATTGTTACCAGTCTTATAGTTGACATTCACTACAGGATTATGTATGGTATATTTACTGACCCAGTTAGCAAGTTGGTAAGTATAAATATGAACCTCAATTTGTCTGCCTTCAAAGCAGTTAAGAATGTCAATATACTATGTTTCAACTGGCCCCCACCCCAAAATAGTTTAACCATTAATATCAATATAAATTCGACTTTTTAGGTCAAATTTTATTCAACTTCTTAGGTCCAGCGGTCAGTAAGACATCTGTATTAAGAAAAAGGAATTCAAGGACAATGTAGCTGAGAGGAATTACTGAAACATGAATGAAGGTGAAAACATGATACCGGGACAAGAGGAAAGTAAAAGGAAATAGAGGAAATAACTAGGAGGAAAAGGAAATTTATTTGTTAAGCAGACAGATATTGGGCCTCCACTCAAGTCCTCCCTCAATACAAGAACACTTTCTTCTAATAACACGGCATTCTGTGATGCTCACTTTCCCTGACATGACAATTGAAGATAAAATGGGTGCATAAGCAAATGTGGTGAAGAAAGCTGATGATTCCCTGCTATCAAAAGATATAGCATCTGGTCTCTTAAAGGCTTGAAGATAAATACATGGTCATCTAGCTGAGAAGCAATAAAGCCCACATGGAACAAGCACACCAGCCTGTGTGATCATGAGGTGTCAATGGGATTAGGTATGAGGTATCAAAGACCCAAAACAAAAAATCATATCAATGTGAATGAGGGGGAGGATGGAGTGAAGACCCAAAGCCCATCTGTAGACAATTGGACATCCCTCACAGAAGGATCACAAGGAAGAGATGATTCAGTCAGGGTGTAGTATAGCACTGGTAAAACAACTGTCCTCTAGTTCTTTAATGCTACATACACACACACACACACACACACAATCATTACCCCAATTCTACCTTAAAAATCCAGTTTGATCAGAGCATGTACACTGGTACAGATAAGAGCTCACAACACAGGGAATCCTGGACAGATAAACCCCTCAGGACCAATAATGAGAGTAGCAATACCAAGAGGATAAGAGGAAGGTGGGGGGAGAAAAAGGGACCCGATCATAATGATCATCATATAAGTGCCTCCCAGGGGGACAAACAACAGAAAAGTGAGTGAAGGAAGACATCAGTCAGTGTAAGACATGGAGAAATAATAACAATTTATAAATTATCAAGGGTTCATGGGGGGGGGGCCGAGGGGTGAGCGATATCAAGGGCTCAAGTAGAAAGAAAATGTTTTGAAAATGATGATGGCAGCATATGTACAAATTTACTTGACACAATGGATGGACATATGGATTGTAATAAGAGGTGTATGAGCCCCTCAAAAAATGATTTAAAAATAAATATAATAAAATAAAACCCTCAGTAATGGGAAAGAAACTACAAAAAAAGAAAAGAAACATGAGTAAGAATTAGTTCCATTATATTTATACCTGAAAATATATCTCTTCTTGGCATAGCCTAGTACTATATGTTATTTATTAAAAGATGACCTCAGAAAAGGAAGGACATGTGAGATAGTTTATTGTGTCAGCCTGGCTGATAAACACAAATGGGATTAACTGAAGGGCAGAGAGATAAATGGCTTGGTGAGCCTCACTTTTCTTGTCTCTTGCTCTGTGATCATCGGACCAGTGTGCAGCTGCCTTGCTTGTTCAGTGCCTCAATTTAAAGGCTACACTACCTGTGGGGCGCCTACCCTGTGGACTGTGTCGACGTAAGTTGAGGTCCCTTTAAGACATCTCTGGAGCTCGGGACTGGTGGTTGGTGACCTGCCTTGAGATTGGCTGCTGTGCTGACATAGTCTAGCTCTCTCTACAAATAGAGGAAGATCTGGCAGCAGACTAGACTTGAAGGACTGCTAGTCTCTGACAACTCTCTCTCATGGGCGTGAGTTGCACTGAGCTATTTGTAGTGCTTTATAATTTAACTGTTTATTTTTTGTGTTATATATTTATCTGTATATGATTTAACAGTTCATTTCTTGTTATATATCTAATTATCTTTATAAATAAATATACTAAATTATCAGCAATTTGGTTTTATCTCTCTAGAGAACCCTGTCTAACACATTTTGGTACTAGGAGTGGGGTACGAACCCATGTGGCCACTAGCCCATTGGATTAGGAGGAGTAGCAGACTTATCCATGCTTTGGGATGTTGAAGTAGCATCACTAGTGTTAAAACTAGTCAGGTTGGAGAGCCAATTTAAAAAGCCCATATTTATGATTTTATTTATCTAGAAGTACTCCTAGAGTAAGCGTATCAGATGATAGAAGATAGATTTTGGCTGAAAACAGAGAATACTAGAATGATGTTTATATATATTTTATTGATTGTGTAAAGATATTTGTTTCTGTGGATTATAACACACTATATATAACATTGCAGAGAATGGGAATTCCAAAACATGAACATGTATTTATCCTTATGTAGAATCAGTGTATGTATCATGAGACAGTGATTCAAACAGACCATGGGGATACTTATGTGGGTAAAGTCAGGAAAGGGGTCTATCAAGGCTTTACTTTTTCCACTATGTTATCCAATCCATATGACTATTTGAGAAGCTGGACTATGTGAATAAGAAGATGGAATCAGTATTGGAGGAAGACTCATTAACAGTAGATGACATAATCTTGATGGCTACAAGTGAAAGAGACTTGACGTTCTTATTGATGAAAATCAAAGATTACAGCCTTCAGAATAGATTACATCTAAACTTAACGACAGCAAAAATATGCACAACTGTATCAATAAACAACATGATAAACAGATAAAAGATTGAAATTGTTACAATTTTTATTTTTCTTTAATTCACAATAAATGCCAATGGAAGTAATAGTAAAAAATTAAAATGGTCTGTTACATTGGGCAAATCTGTTGCAATTGACAACTTTAAACTGTTAAAAAGTGAAATAGCCGACTTGGAAAACTAAGATGAACCAAATCCAAGCCCTGATATTTCCAATAGCTTCATGTGTGTGCCAAAGGTGGGTGACAAATGAGGACCAAATCATGTATGCATTTGAATCGTGGTGTTGGAGAAGAATTTTGAATATTACATCAACTACAAAAAGAACTAGGAAATTTCTTTTGGAAAAAGTATCGCCAGGTACTCCTTAGAAGGGAGAATAGCAAAACTTCATCTAATTGCACTGTGGACATGCTATTAGGAGAGACCAGTCTCTGGAGAGGAATATTATGCCTGTTAAGGTAGAGGGCCAATGAAAAATGTACTCTCAGTCAGATGATTTGATACATTGACATACTCTATCAGTAGTCTCAAAAATAGCAACAATTTTGTGTATGGCATAGGACCAAGCAATTTTTCATTTTCTTATATCTAGGGTAACTATGAATCACAAATGATTCAACTGTACCTAGCCAAACAAACAACATTTTAATCACAGCAATCTTTATGGAACCTATTAAGAGCAGCAGAACCCCTTAGTGTGGTAGTTACACAATATGGTGTCAATTTGAGGATTAAGAGTATAGGGGTGGAGACTAGCCAGTCAATCAGGATATAGCCAATGAGGACTCTATGTGTGCATGACCTTTTCCTGAGGATTCTGGGAACTCCTGTATTTCCTCCTTGGATCTGGGAGACACACACTCTCTCTGCTCACTCTCTGCGAGACATCCCTGATGTGAAGACACATGGAGACAGGCTGATGGCTGGAGAAGTTACATGGAGATTCCTGACAACACTGAGATGTTTACACCACCACAGGATCCACAAGCTTTCCACACTGGCCTGTGATTATCTGCATTTGGTGTCTTGCATGTGTTTCGTGAGTCTAAAGATGACTTTATATATTAGGTATCAGGCATATGGGCTAATATTGGACTTAGGGACTTGATCTGGACTGGGCTGGGATGTTTTCTCAATAGTCAATTGCTCTTGAATATAAAGCTCTTTTTTATACACATATGAAAGTCTATAATTTTTTTTCTCTAGTCTACCCAGACTAACACATTTAGAATAATTTGCAAATGAGTAAAATTCAGGATCAAATAATATGCTAGCTTTGCTACAATTTAGATGTCATGACTACTACTCATATCTTTTATATATCTTTGTTGGTTTCAGGGCCACGATATAAATAGTATACTTGGGTGCAGAAGCCACAATGGTAATGTTTTTAGAATTTTAATGGTACAGATCCTTGTAGATCTGCTGGATAGATATGATGTTTGTCTCCTGAAATCTGTCTTCATGTACATCAAGATATTTGTGGTCTTCTCATGTTTTAAATGTAAGCTTTCTATATTGTATGCCTTATTAGCAGCCCTAATGTTAGGAGTCTTGGTTGCATAATGGTTAGTTTGGACTGCTGATCAGAAGGTCAGCAGTTCTAAATCGCCAGCCACTCCTCTGGAGAAAGACAAGGCTCTCTCCTCCAGTAAAACATTACAGGCTCAGAAATTCAAAAGGGCAGTTCTACCCTGAACTTCGGTTCGCTCTGAGTTGGCATCCACTCAATGGCAGTGATTATTTTCATTAGAAGTCCAATGAGGAGTAATATCCATCTAAGAAATAAGTAATTTTAAAAATTTAGAGGTCTAAATACAGGCATGTTGCATATTATATTTATACATAACAATAGGGATCTATGTACATATATTTATATGTTAAATATTAAGGTAGCATTGGGCCTCTACTCAAGTACTCCCTCAATGCAAGAACACATTCTTCTAATAACCTGACATTCAATAACCTGGCATTCTGTGATGCTCCCCTTCCTGACATGATCACTGAAGACAAAATGGGTTCATAAGCAAATGTGGTGAAGAAAGCTGATGGTGCCTGGCTATCAAAATATATAGCTTCTGGGATCTTCAAAGCTTGAGGATAAATAAGCAGCCATCTAGCTGAAAAGCAACAAAGCCCACATGGAAGAAGGACACCAGCCCATGTGACCACGAAGTGCCAGTGGGGTCAGGTATCAGGCATCAAAGACCCAGAACACAAAATTAATATTGATGTGAATGAGGGGGAGGGTGGAATGAAGACCCAAAGCCCATCTGTAGATAATTGGACATTCCCCTACAAAAGGTCACAAGGAAGAGACGAGTCAATCAGGGTGCAGTAGAGCACTGATGAAACATACAACTTTCCTCTAGTTCTGTAATGCTTCCTCCCCCTCCCCACAACTATCATGACCCCAATTCTACTTTACAAATCCGGGTAGATCAGAGCATGTACATTTGTATAGATAAGAGCTTGCAACACAAGAAATCTAGGACAGAAAACCCCCTCAGGATCAATCATGAGAGTAGCAATACCAATAGGGTAAGGATAAGGTTGGAGGAGAAAAGGGGAACTTGTCACGATGATTGACATATAACTTCCTCCCAGGGGGATGCACAACAGAAAAATGGGTGCAGGAATACAGCGGCCAGGAAAGACATGAAAGAAATAATTTTTAAATCATCAAGGGTTCATGAAAGAGAGAGGGTGGGGGAGAGGGGAAATGAGCTGATACCAAGGGCTCAAGTACAAAGAAAATGTTTTGAAGATGATGATGACAACATATGTACAAATGTGCTTGACACAATGTATTTATGTATGGGTTGTGATAAGAGCTTTAAGAGCCGTTAATAAAATAATTTTTAAAAATGAGAAACATGAATCAGAGTTCTGAAAATTCTGCCATGGATTATTTTACTCATATAAGGTGCATTGAGCTTTTAATTTGCATGGCTTAAATTTGAATGCAAGCTTGGTCACTTACTAGATGCAAGACCTTAGTCCAGACTGAAGCCTTCTATAAGCACAGTTATTTCCTGTGTAAAATGAGATGAAAATTGAAGCTAAAGTAACTCCATTCACAGAGTAAACATTAATATTCATAATAATAGTGAAAGCTTTTCAAAAGTATATGTTTCAAAAATATAGTAAATTGTTAACAATATGGCCCAGTATTGTAAGTCATTGTTCTGTTGCTAGTTTTTAATAATTTGTAACACAATATACAGTAAGTGCTAGGTCAACAAGAATTGATACGGGAATGGGAAGACACCGGGAGAAGTGCAATAGTTAAAAACAATAAAAATAAATATTGTTATATGCACAACCTTACAATAATAATGATTTACAAATGCATGCATGGATAGACCTTCTAGCCTAACAGGTGTGAGAGGGAAAGTTGGAGCATACTTACAAATATGGAAGTTTGACAGAAGATTTCTACATGGGTATTTGCTGAAACTATATGCATGAATGTGGTGGAAGACATAGGAATTAATATTATGAAAACTTCTTAGGCGTAATTAAACACTGTGGGAATTAGTTACAGGACCTTAAGTCTCAGGGAACACCAAGATCAATTTGCATAACATGGTCCACAAAGATCATGTTCAGCATCCTACTTTAGTGAGTAATGACTGGGGTCTTAAAAACTCCTGTGTGTTACTCTATGGAGGCACTACTGGTCTCCCCTTATCCAGAGGAAAGAAGAATGATGATATTCAAAGCTGCATGGGAATAAATAGCCCAATGGATGACAAGAACATCAATCTCCGTGACCCTGAGAACAGAAAAACTAGATGGTGTCCAGTTCCCATTCTCACCTGCTCTGAAAGGGATCACATTGGAAGATCCTTGAAAGAGTGAGTGAAAAATGTGAAACATGACTTAGAATCATAAAAGAGACCGGCTTAAACAGACACTGATAGGGCTCTAAAACTATACACCTTAGTCACTCTTCAGGTATGAAAATAAACTCATCTCTTTGGCTAAGTTTTCAGCCAAACAATAGACAAGTCTAATGGGAACAATACACTAGGGAGGTAGGCACACTCTATAATAAATGCTAATTATAATAATAAATATAATAAATAACAGCATTTATCCAAGGACATGTTTCAGAAGGGTTATGAAAGCAGAAATGAAAGCAGAAAACTATCAGAAAGTGGGATAGTGATATTGCACTGAGGAGGTTGCAATGAATGAGATAAAATACATTAATTGTTTAATGGAATGTTTACATGTTCTGTAAACTTTCACCCAATTAACAACAAAAAATTTTAACGCTTTTCTGTATATGAAATCCAGGATAGGTCAATCTATTGAGACAGTAACTGGGTTAATGGTTCCGTGGGGCTATAGTTGGGGAAGGTAGGGAGAAATGGGGAGCTAATAATGATGAGTACAAGAATTAAGAAAATGTTCTAAAACTGATTGCAGTGATGAGTGTACAATTCTTCTTGATGTAGCTGAACTATTGAATTGTCTGATATGTGAATTATGTGCCAGTAAAACTGTTAACATATAAATTAAAAAATAGACATTAAATTTAAGATTACATATATAAAGCAGATCAATAGAGACCAAGAGATGTTCTTTTAAAATCTGTCTGAAAACATGAGGAAACCATATTTCAAAGAATTTATTTGTCTCTTTTTTCTGAAGCCCAAAGTCAGCTCTCCTATGACCTTATGACCTCTTGTCTCATTATACTGCCTTGTTTCTGGAAAAAATTCCTCATCACGAGGATTAACTAATACAATTGAGCTGTGTCTGGACAAGTAAGTTACTTTAATTACACAGGAGGAGATTTAAACTAGTTCTTCCCTGGGGGAATGGGGAATGGGGCATGTGGGGGTGGGATAGCTGTTTGCTAAAGATTACAGAAATATATATATATATATATTTATGTTCCATGAGCTTCACCTTTATAGAAACTACTGAGCTCTCCAAAAGTATAAATTAATAGAGTTAGATTAAATTTTTCATTTATATAAGAATAGTGTGTAGTTATATGGAGTTGTTTTCAAATTACTCTCTGCTCTGCAAGATTTATAATTTTAGTACCTGTCCTCTTTCATTTACATTTGTAGATGGAATGAATCTAAGACATCCTATCATTATTGGTATGCCTTAAAGAGTGAAAACACTTAATACTTAAATGTTAATTTTAAATAAACATAAACTATCAAATACTTAGATGTAATGTAAACCAGAATATATTGCTGGGCTTTAAATTACGCTTTGCTTTGTTTTCAATTAATCATAACACACCATTTTTCAAACCAGAAAGAAACCTTTAACAGCAGCTGTGTGGTTTTAAACTCTTTCTGGATACTCTGGATTCTTTCATATAAAATTGACTCAATAAAAGGAAAGGCTTTCTACTGGAAGGAGCATGAGGATCCAAGATTTCTGACTTCTAGATGAAAATTCCTCAATTCCTCAGGGAAAACGTTAGAATACATTATTCATGTCCTAACATCATTTTATGAATGAGACTATCATAGTTGAGAAAGAAAAGACTTTATCTACACCATATGTCAAACCAATTGTGTGAAGAGTTAGCTGCTCTGTGTATTTCTTAGGTATGCAGATATAAATGTGATATTTCTAGCGTAAGTCTTTACATCTTTAAAACATCTGTATTTTCTAAAAGTACAGCAGGAACCATACTTTTCTTTTTAGAGATTATTGTCTGTGATGTTTTGACCATTGGAACCTCAATTTCTCTAGAACTGTCAAACTTATATATGAAGTTTGTTTTGATATTGTATCTGAATTCACTGTTCACTAGAGAATGTGGTATTGCGAATAGGTTTGCTGAAAATAGCAGTAATTAGAAAGAATTTTTGTTTGATATCTGCTTAATATCATTAGATTTACTATCACATGTTGTTATTATGTTTACAAATGTCTGTTCAGATTCACAGTGACCCTATGTAATGCAAAAGTATCTACTGCTTGTTGCTGTACCATCCTCATAATTGTTCTTTTAAAAAATTAAATAAATCATTTTACTGTGGCCTCTTACAGTTCTTATAACCATCCAAACATCAATTGTATCAAGCACATTTGTAAATATGTTGCCCCCATTGTTTTCAAAGCATTTTCTTTCGACTTGAGCCCTTGATATCAGCTCCTCTTTTTTCCGTCCCTCATGAAACCTTGATATATTATTATTTTCATATCTTACACTGTCCACTGTCTCCCTTCACCCACATTTCTCTTGTTTGTCCCCCTGTGGCGGGGGAGGTTATACACCAATCATTGAGATGGGTCCCCCCCCCCTGACTTCCCTCTACCCTCATGTTATTGGGGGCTTATCCATCCTGAATTATATGTGTCGAGAGCTCTTATCTGTACCAGTGTACATGCTCCAGTATAGCTGGATTTTTAAGGTAGAACTGGGGTCATGATAGTGAAGGGGAGGGAGTATTAAAGACTAGAGGAATGTTGGGTGTTTCATCAATGCTATTCAGAACCCTGATTGGCTCCTCTCTTTCTTGTGACCCTTCTGTGTGGGGATGTCCATTTGTCTACAGATGGACTTTGGATCTCCACTCTGACTCCCCTTGTTCACATGGTTATGACTGTTTGTTTGTGGTCTTCTGATGCCTAATACCTGATCCTGTCAATAGCTCATGAACACACAGGCTGGTGTGCTTCTTTTATGTGGGCTTTGTTGCTTCCCTGATAGATAGTTGCTTATTTGCCTTCAAGCCTTTAAGACCCCAGACACTATCAGATGTCTTCCACATTTGCTTATGTACCTATTTTGGCTTCAGCAATCATGTTGGAAAGGTGAGCATCACAGAATGCCATGCTATTAGAACAACGTGTTCTTGCATTAAGGGAGGACTTGAGTAGAGGTCCAATGTCTGTCTGCTACATTAGTTTTTAACATATAAATATATGAGCACAGACCTATATTCCTATTATTATATTTTAATATATTTACATATATGCATGCCTATATTTATACCTCTATAAATGTATTTTGCCTTCTAGTTCTTTCATATATTTCCTTTTACTTTCCTGCCATCCCACTATCATGTTTGACCTTCATTCGGCTCTGAGTAATTCCTCTAGGCTACATTGCACTTGATTAAAGCCCACCGGGCATTCTATACCCTCCTCACCCTGGATTTTAGATCTCTTGTTCCTTTGTCCTTTGGGTTGTTGGATTCCCACTCTCCTTTCCCCCACCTCCTCCTCTCCCATTCCCCCTGAATCGTCAGTCCCATTGTTCTCTCGTGGTTTGAGTCCATTGTTGCAGGCACTGTATCAATTCATCTCATGGAGGGCCTTCCTCGGTTTGGATGCCCCTCCACCTTACCAAGTATGATGTCCTTCTTCAGAGACTAATCTCTTCTGAGAACATGCCCAAAGTAAATGAGATGAGGTCTCTCCATCCTTGCTTCTCTGCAGCATTTTGACTGTACTTTTTCCAAGACAGATCTGTTCTTTTAGCAGTATGTGGTACCTTCAATATGCTTTGCAAACAGCATAGTTCAAATGCATCATTTTTCCTTTGGTCTTCTTTATTCAATGTCCAACTTTCACTTGTATAAGGGACAATATGGGAAAATGTCCAACTTTCACTTGTATATGGGACAATATGGGAAAATATTATAGCTTGTGTCAGGAAGATCTTAGTCCTCAAAGTAACATCTTTGCTTTTCAACTCTAGAGAGGTGTTATGCAAAAGATTTACCTAACACAAGGTGTCCTTTGATCTCCTAACTGCTGTTGCCATGAGCATTGATTATGGATCCAAGCAAGATGGAATCCTTAACAATTCAACTTTATCTCTCTCATGATGCTTCTTATTGGTTCAGGTGTGAAGATTTGGGGTTTATTTACATTTAATTGTGATCCATACTGATGGCTGCAGTCCTTAAAGTCATTCTCTTTCAACAAACAAGGATGTGCCATCTGCACCCTGATGGTTGTTAATGAGCCTTCCTTCAGTCCTGATGCTGAATTGTTCTTCATATGAGCCAGCTTCTCTGATTACTTGCTCACCATATAGTTTGAATAAATAAGGTGAGAAGATACCAAACCTTGACACAACTCTTTCCTGATTGTAAACTATGCAGTATACCCTTGTTCGGTTCACACAATACAGCCTCTTGAGCCAAGTACACATTCTGCATAAGCACAAGAGAATGTTCTGGAATTCCCATCTCCTTAGTTTATTATCATGCAGAAAATTGAATGCCTTGAGTAAACATCTTTCTGGTCTTCTCTGTTTCAGGTGAGATCCATCTGTTATCAGCAATGATATTCTTTGTTTTATATCCTTTCCTTCTTTTTTCCAGATTTTTTAAATAAAAAAGACTTATTGAGACATAATCCAAGTATCATGCAATTCAGTATTTCAATAATATCAAGAAGAGTTGTACAATCATCACCACAATCAATTTTAGAGCATTTTCTTCTTCCTTGTACTGTTTGTTATTAGCTCCACATTTCCCAGCACCTTCCCCTGCTATACCCCCTAGGAGCCATTTATCTAATTACTGTTTTGATAGATTCACCCATCCTGGATTGAATATACCAGAAAACATATAAAAACAGAAAACATAGAGTCAAAAAAACTAAGAACAATAACAAATAGAAAATCCAATAAAAAAAAAACAGACAGCATTAAAAAACTAGAGCAATTCAAAATGGGTCAAAAAGGAGATCAAATGATAAGGTATTAGATTTTAACATAACTACTTCTGCCATAATCCATTTTTCCATGCACTCCATATGATAGCAATACTATTTGCCCCTCTGATCTTGATGTAGAGGGGATTTATCAGAGGTTTAATCCATGTGTATTTCCGCTTTACATAAAAACAAAACCAAAAATGTGATATACATTTTAAATGGGTCAAAAGGGGGATGACATCAGATGTTACCATTTAACTTGGCTGTATCTACTGCAATCATCTCAACATATTCTGTGTTTGATAACAAAGCTATTCACATCCCTTAACTATGGTCAGAGGGAATTTACCAGAGGCTTAATCTGTGTGTGAATCCTGAAAATGGATTTTAGACTTCTGTAATCATCCATTGCCTTCTGAAAACCAGGTGTTCCCAATTTAAGCTCTGATACCTATATCTCCTTACAATCTTTGGATCACACAGGTTGGTGTGCTTCTTCCATGTGGACTTAGTCCCTTCTGAGCTAGATGGCCGCTTGTTTATCTTCAAACCTTTAAGACCCCGGACACTATAACTTTTGATAGCCGGGCACCATCAGTTTTCTTCACCACATTTGCTTATGTACCTGCTTTGTCTTGTTAGATCATGTTGGGATGGTGAACATTGTGGAATGCCAGGTTAATAGAACAAAGTTTCTTGCATTGAGGGAGTACTTGAGTAGAGGCCCAATGTTCATCTGCTACCTTAATACTAAACCTATAAATATATGTACAATATATACTTCTGTATATACCGAGTTTTCCAGCACATTTTTAATGCAGTTTTTGTAGTAAAATTAAGTGCCTCAACTGATATGCGGGTTGGCTTATACTCGAGTATACATGGTACATACATCTATTTTCCAATCTTCATATATATAACTGTATTTACATATGTACATGCCTGTATTTAGACCTCTTTAAAGGCCCTTTGCCTCCTAGTTCTTTCCTCTAATTCCTTTTACTTTCCTCTTGTCCCACTATCATGTTCAGCCTTCATTTGAGTTTAATTCTTCTCGGGTTACATTGTCCCTGATCAAGCCTTACCAGCTCTCCTACACCCACCTCACCACCAATTTTATATCACTTGTTGTTCTCTTGTCCCTGGGTTTTATAACACCCACTTCCTTTCCCCTGCCTCCCCACCTCCTGTGTTCCCCCGGAACCATTGGTTCCAGATGCTCTTCTTTCTGATAGCTAGGCACCATCTAGTTCCTTCACCATATTTTGCTGTAACACCCATTTATTCAGTGATCTCTTCATGAGGATGAGTATCAAGCAAGGCCACGTCATAGGAACTAATTGTTCTTTGATTTGGGTTAGGAATAAGTGCAATTCTAAAATGCATCAATGTATCTTTGTCTCTGGTTCACCTTGGAGACATCATTGTCATTTTATGTTAGAAAACATTATCAATGGTCTTCCTGGAGTATAAGCTCATTCTATTGATAGTGTCACTAATTTAACCAAAAGGTAAAGAATTTACGATACAATTGAGAAAATTAGATTATATGTGTAGGCTAGCTGCAAACAGCAATGCAAGAATTATTGACTTATACAGATTACATTCTTAAGTAACTGGAAAAATTGGGGTTGGCGATAAGACAGAACTTTCAATAATATTCATTGACTGTGGCCGAAGCAGGCCTACCAGATTAATACATATTTTAATAAAGCAAGAAGGGCATTGAAATAGTAAGTATGTGGTAGTCTGAAGACTGCCAGTTTTATATCCTTGGTATAGCAGTCATCCTATCCTTCTCACACTATGTAGTTTTGGTCTTAAATCCAAGGGCTAAAGGTGAATTTGAGGTAAAGCCCAGTTCACTTAGTGGGGTTTCCACATCCCTTCCTTCTGCTGTATCCTATGAAGGATGTTGTGCACCTTGAGAAAACAGGAAATAAAGTCCTAGTAGTTAGCACATAACCTTGGTCACCAGAGCCTAGATAGAAACTAGGTCAAAAGTGTCTACTTGGGAACATAGTATCAGACATTTTCTCCCCTTGGATTTCATAAGTATTGTCAAGCGTTTGTTCTCATTGCAAGGTTGGTTTTCCCCTTTCCCTAACAATAGGAGCACATACTACGACATGCAAGATCCCCTCCTACATCTTGACTTGAATGTTCAATGAGGTTTGTTTATCAGTCCAGTAGTAGTATCTATTGGTTTGGGGAGACCTGAGCACATTTTGTATGGCAGAAACTAAGTAGTCATCTCCCTCTCCTCTAGTCTTATAAAGCTTGCCCCAGTTGAAGTGAGGCCTCATCTTACAAAAAGTTTTATAAGATACACAGAGGGGGTGCTGTATGCTTCATGGGCACCAGTCAGGCTCTCTACTGCATTGGTTGGCAGATTTGGTAAATGGATTTCATGGCTTTTAAGCAGGAGCCTTACCTTCATCTTGGTGTTTATTCATACAGTAGTGGACTCATACAACACTTTTCCATTTGTGAATGAGTAACTTCACTCAGCATAATGGTCTCCAGAGGCCTCCATGCCATGAGATTTTTTTAGGGCTGTATAGTATTTACTTGTCCACATCTGTTTCTGAATCCAGCCTGAACCCCTGGCAGCTACCATGTCAATGTACTGTGGGAACTCTTGTTGGATGATCTTCAGCAAAATTTTACTGGCATACGTTATCAATGATATTGCTCTATATTTTGAGCATTCCATTGGATAGCCTTTTTATGGAATGGTACAATTATGGATCTCTTTAAGTCAATTGGGCAGGTAACTGTCTTCCAAATTTCTTGGCATAGGTGAATGGGTGTGTCTAATGCTTCATCATCTTGTAGAAGCATTTCAATTGGTATTCCATCAATTCCTGAAGTCCTGTTTTTGGCTAATGCTTTTGGTGCAGCTTGAATTTCTTCTTTCTGTACCATTGATTCTTGCTCATATGCTACCTCTTGAAATGTTTGCATGGTGACTAATTTTTTTGGTACAGTGATTCTGGTATCCTTTCTATCTTCTTTGATTATTTACTATACCATTCAATATTTTGTCCATAAAACCTTTCAGTATTGCAACTTGAGGCTTTAATGTTTTCTCAAGTTCTTTGAAGTTAAGATATTTTGAGTACGTTGTTCCTTTTCGATGTTGTAACTTTATTATGTATTACACTTAAAAAAAAAGTGTTTGCTTGTAAAAAACCCAAGAATTCATACATTGTTTTATGGGCTCAGGGTCAATAAAACTAAAATTTATAATACATAAAATAAATATATATTATCTTACTGAATGCTTTCCGGAATCCTGTGAGGTAGTTACTTTTACAGATTTTTTTTTCTATTTTGCACTCTGACTCATCCTCTGCCTTACTCTTCTCAGCCCTACATCCTGAGAAGTTTACTTATATGGATTGTATTATTCAGGTTCCCTCGGGTGAATTTTGATTGGCTTTTCCCTCTCCGTGTTTTACACGTTTACTTCTTTTTTTAATTATTAGTTTTAGTGAAAATGAAGACACTAAAGGACAATACTACACATGGAAAACACTTCTAGCTTGGAACAAAATTCTTTTAAAAAATTACATTTCATCAAGAAAATAAAATATGAGGAAGAACTATTAGCTGAAAATCCAACAATATCTCTCCGGAAGATCTAAATCATCTACAGAAATAATATAGGATTAATTGCCATCCTATTTTTTCCATAAAACTCATCCACTGCCATCAAGCCTCTTCTGGCTCATAGAGGATCTATTTAGGGTTTCTGAGACTGAAATGATCATAAGAGCTGACAGTCTCCTTTTTCTTCTGTGGAGTCACAGGTAGATTTGAAATGCTAACCTTTCAGTTAACAGCCAATGCCTAAGCCATAGAATTAATTGGCATTTTATTTTTTTCATGAAGTATATCTATAAAAATATTATAAACTTATTGTAACATGAGAAGATATTCAAGAACTTTTCCATCAAAATATATAGAAGTAAAAGGCATTATAGAAGTAAGTCAAACAGTTATTTAATAAGCAATGTTTGGTTTTAGCATTCTGGAATTTATATTTGTAATAGAAAGATAACACAAGATACTTGCTACAAAATCATAGAAACCTATATTAATTCAACAAAATTATTGAAACATGAAGCTATTGCTACTCTACATATGCTCGGGCTAGGGTGATTCATTTGGGAAGAGAGTGTTCCAGACCATCTAACCTTTCCACAGACAATTCTTGTGCTCTTTGAGTCCCAGCGTGCCCAAAAAGAAGTTTTGGTATTCGCAAGTGACTCAAATCATGTTCCCTTTAAGAGTTCTTTAAATTTGGGGAGGAAATTAAGGCTGAAAGTGCAAGATGTGTGCTAGAGGGTGGATTGAGTGAGATATCTGAATGAACTTCTTATGGAACAGCTGCTTCTGCCCTCAAAGATCAGCTGGAATATTGTCATAATAGGGGGAAAGTCCCAAGATAAAAAAATTCTTGGACTTGTCCTCACCAGTACAGTTTTCCAGTTTGTAAACTTCCTTTAAGTTCCCTTGATTGCTCCATATCCTTTGAGAAAATCCACCAAGATTACTGCTTTTGTATCCCACCAAAATGGACACTATAACCTGCTGAACTTAACTCTCTGCCTTGAATTTAGTTAGCCCAGTAGATCCCTTTGGAAAACAAGTTTTTTGAAATGTTGCTCTCTGGATCACATATGCAAATATAAGACTTATCTTTGGTTATAATTCAATCTACAAAATTATCTCCATTAACTTCAATCTTATTTAGGAGAATTATAGAAAATCAGCTAGCTTATAGTCATGCAATCCACTTTTCTTCGTATTTTTTAAGGTCCCATGATGAGATTAAGACCTATATTACCGATAAAATTTTTCTTCATCTATCTGCCAATCACTGAGATATTCTTTAAATATTTTATTTGGAATAGACTTATGCATGTATACTTGAAACTTAGTAGCAATACCTTTTGACTTGCTGAGTATTGTTCAGATTTTAAAGTTTTTTAATTTATTGTCTTTTTCATGCAAAATAAGTATATTTGTAGTAAATTTATGTTTTATTCTCTTTCAAGTACCCCATTGTATTGTATACCCAAAAAATATGTTTCAAATTGGTTGAGCCATGATTCTCAGTGATTTGCTGAATATGGTAGCTATGTGATGATGCAATCACCCCTAAGATGTGATCCAATATGATCAGTCAATGATCTGTAAGAGTATTAGGTGGGATGCAAAACCCTTAAGTACACCAGACCCTGGTAAGGGAAGTTTCCTTGGTTTGTGACCAGCAGCATCATTTCCCTTAGAAGAGAAAAGGCGAATGAAGCCTGCATGCAGAAAGGAAAGCCAGGAGGAGAGTAAAGCAGGAATCCCTGCTTTGAGAAGCTTCTGCGGTTGTTCGTAGTAGGTGCAGTCAGGTTGGCTCCAACTCTTAACAACTCTGTTCAACAGAATGGAACTAGACCTGTTACTGTGGCGGCCTCACAGTTGTGTCTGTGTAAGAACCCATTGTTGCAGCCACTGTGTCAATCTATCCTGTTGCTAGTTTTCCTCTTTTCTGATGCCCCTCTACTTTACGGAGCATGATGTCCTTCTCCAGGTAGTGGTCTCTCCCAACAGCATATCCAAAGTATGTGACATAAAGCCTCACCATCCCTGACTTTAAGGAATATTCCGGCTGTATTTCTTCCAAGAGAGATTGGTTGTCCATGTTACTTTTGATATTCTCTGCCAACATTATCTGTTATTCAAATTCAGCAATACTTGTTCCATTTTTCTTATTCATCATCCAACTTTCACATGTGTGTAAGGAGGTTGAAAATAACATAGACAGGAGTACCTCAGTCCTCAAAATAATCACTCTACTTTCCAACATGTCAAAGAGGTCTTGTGTAGCTGATTCACTCAATGTAATGTGTCATTTGATCTCTCTCTCTCTCTATCTCTATTTCTCTCTTTTATTTTCCAATCATTCTCATCTCCGAAGTTTTCTTTCTTTTAGCTTTATTTGGAGCTCTACAGCTATTACAACATTCCATAGTTCACTTAGATCAAGCATGATTGTACAATTGTTGCCACCATCATCTCTTTCTTCTTGCACTCTTTGGTATCAGCTCCCTTTTACCCCCACCCTCTCCAACCCTATCCCATGGCCCTCCTTTGATCTCTTGACTGCTGCTTCCATAAGCATAGATTGTGAATCCAAGCCAGAGAAAATACTTGACAACTTAAACCTTGTTTCTGTTTACCATGTTGTTCCCTATTACACCTAAGGAATCAGAGAATTCCCCACTGCTAGCCAGCACTCTGAATCCACACTACTCTCCTCCTATACTTTGAGACTATATTTTACTATTTACTTATATACTTTATTTGTTAAAACTACCCACTTGTAGTATTTCCATTATAGTAGCATGAGATAACTAAACCTCACTGTTATTGAATCCATTCTGACTCTTAACAACCCTTTATAGGAAAAGGTAGAGCTTTTCATGAGGGGCAATGCAAAGCTAACAACGAGTACAGGAAAGCACACATTATGAAATTGATCGTGGTTGTGATTACACAACCCTTCTGAATATGATTAAAAATTTGATTGCATAATATGTGAATTACATGCTATTAAACTACTAAAAACACTTATCTTTCCTCAGTGTTGTGTAACATAAACCGGTGGCTATCCACTAGCAGAGCTGGATTTCAGTGTGGTATTCATGTGAAAGCCAATGATGTCCTAATTAACAGTCAATGTTTTTTCTAAGTTTGCTTTCCCTCAGAGGTTGACTTTGATACAAGGATTTGAATACAATTACCAATTACTTTGGAAGACCATCCTAAAAGGCAATGATTAGAGAGTTTTCCTGTTAGTTGCTCCTGAGTAATTTCTAACTCATAGTGATTCTATGAACAACAGAACAAAACGCTACCATCCTGTATTGTTTTCAAACACTGTGTGAGCCCATCTTGCTAAGGGTTGAAGATTAGTGAGGCAAAACAAGAAAATGAACAAAGCAGATCACTGGGAGGAACCGGGGCATAATTCTCCTTTGACCTGTGCAGAACTACAGCATATGCCCTGGAGTTCTCCCATCCAAAGGGTAAGGGAGCTGCAGATTTACCTACTGACTTCAGTGGTCATTGTCAATTATGTCTGCACTGATTAATAACTGTCCAGTATTTCTAGACTACATTACATAGGCAACTTGCACAGGAATTTTTGAGTTATAAGATCCAAGAGAATGTGGACAAATCACTCTCCTGAAATGACAAATGAGGTTTTGCTTTTTTGCTATTATTGTTGTATATTGAACTATAATAATGTGTTAGATTTATATTTAGTTTTCACTCACAAAGCATTATCATATGCTGGATGTCTTAACACATAAAATTATCTTATTTTGTAATGCATGTGTGTTGATTTTTGTTTGCTCTTTAGAACCAAATTGAATTAACTAATGACACCAGCGCAAATACCCGGCTACTCAATTTCTGAACAGTCCACTAACACAGGAAGATGTTAAGGCAAAAGGAGGCCCAGGAATGAAGATAACCAATATTCCCTTGAAGAAAAATGGACAGAAAATCACATGTCACTTACTCCAGGAAATGGCAGGTCTTTGCATTCTTCACAGAACTTTGCTATTTTCTCATTTCTATTACTTTGAAAATATTTCTTTAGCCAATGTTTTTGTCATTTGAGATAAATAGATATATTATATCTTCAATAGAATAGCAATGTTTGAGTTACTTTTGAGTCCATCAAACAAGATAAGCATCATTTATTTAATCAGTAATGTACAATTATTTGATAACTTGTTACTTGCAGAAAAATGTTTTAACTGGGTATATGAAAAATACAAACTCAAATGCAAGCTGAGAAATTTATTTTTTTAACAAAAATCTGATTCAACTAAAGTGAGCTGTTTTCATACATTGGTAAGATAACCACTTCAGTAGTTGCTCTGTGTTTATGGTAGACTAAGTAACAATGTTTTCCAGCTATTTTTTTACATTAATGTTTTATTGCTGCTTGAAATTATTCTTCCTAGCCTGAAAAATAAATTATATTCATGTGATAGCTGATAAGACCATTGCTTCGAACATTTTCTTTTGGATGAAGCACTTTCTTGATAAAAATTACTGCACCTTGATCTTGGACAAAGTTCAGGTGCAATTCAGAGGATTAGTGTGCTCTTTGGTCCATGAACAAGTTAACTTTAATGGGAGAGGTAAGATAGCCTGTGCCTAAGGCAGAAGAACAAAGAGTCAATTTATGATTTTTTCAAAAATTTTAAATGATTCAAGAGAAAGAGATAATCACTACTAAGTATTTTTTTCAATTAAAAGATACTTTTACACTATATTCCTAAGACTTTATCCGTCCTCATTCATTTTACAGAATGATAGTGGATAGGTTGGAACAAAGATGGTATGAGGAGAACTAGTACACAAGCTGTAGTCCAGGACTTACTTTCCTAACCATTTCAAGCAAACCCATTTCCTCTACTACCCAGGCCACTCTTGCATGCTACACTTCACATAGTCTATTATAAGGCATTCACTTTAGTTTTCAGCTATTTGGAGCTAACCCTAATGATGCTGCCAGATAAGTGTAAGAATGCTACCTGTAATGACTGGTTCAAGTCGACCAGACACTCTGAAGAAGAAAGATGAGATTATCTGGTGCCATAAATATTGACAACCTTGAAACCCTGTAAAGGGTCACAGAATTGACAAGCCAATGGCTAATCTTGTTGGTGTGTGTGTCTGTGTGTGTGTGTGCATGCTTTATTTTAGGAAGTAAACGTTTATTTTAAATTTGCAGGAAAGATAAAAGAATGTATTTATCTTACATGAGAAAAAAAAGAGCTTGTAGTTGATTGATTCAATGGCTTACTGATGTCCCACCTCTTTGTGCCTTGCTACTGTTAGTGTTGTCTTCTTAATCTCAGTCTATTAGAAATATGAATACAGAATTTTCATATTTAGACAACATTCAGACACATTCAGACAAAACAGTTCTAAAGAACAAAAAAAGAATGGCCATTTCTTTGAGAAGATATCATTTATTCCTGTTAGCTACCTGTGTGTCATGTTAAGAGCTCCCATGTTTTTAGGAAGGAGAGCACCAGATGGGCTGACAGTCACATGGCCTCTTTTCCTTTTTATCCACACAAACCCACTTCTATGATTGGTTTGTCCAACTGAAACACTTTGGAGAAGAAAATGGCATGCCTTTACTTAGTAACTTCTGGGTATCATTCAGGGAATGCTTGCACTCTGGCATAATATCTAGCTGTGATGCTTAGTAGTGGGGCAAATCCTACAAGGAGGAGGGAGGGTAGACTAAGGGTTAAGTTTACTGCTGTCATGAAGTCTTTAGAAGCCTTTTGAAGAATGATATGTAAGCTAGATCTCCCTGTAAAATATCATGAATATAGCTCATAGTTTGATTTCTACGTTCCACATCCTATTTCTTATTAAAACTTTAAAGGAAAAGCAAATTATTCCTTGGTACAATTTTAAAGGGAAAATATATTGTATTTATTGGCTTATATATATGGGGAGGGAAATGGAATTAGTTTTAATTAGGAGTTTTGTTGTTGTTTTTTTCCTGACACATTTGCCTATGTTAGGATGGATGGATAGCCAAACTAAATTGGAATTGTAGGAAGGAAGGAATTCAGGACAGACTACTGGGAAAAAAGCTATAACTTATTCCATAGGAGTCCTGGTGGTGTAGCTGCACACTGAGCTGTTATCCGAAAAGCCAGCAGTTCAAAATCACCATCTGCTCTAAGGTAGGGAGAAGGGGTTTTCTAATCCTGTAAAGAGTTACACTCTCAGAAATTCACAGAGACAATTAATTATACCCTTCCGATAGGGTAACTATGACTTCATGGCAGTGAGTGTGAGTTTGATTCATTCTATGTTTTAGAACTAATATCACTGTCTGCAACATAACCCAAATCCTGCTGCCATCTTTTTCTATCTCATAATAACGTAAAAAAGTACATTTATTTATTTATTTAATGCTATAATTAGACCAAAGACAATCATACAACTTTGGGCTGTACCTTACCCTATATTTAAAAATATAAAAAAATGGCCATACTTCTTTACATTGAAACTAATGGAAAAAGAGCACATTACTAAAGCCTATAAAGTTCTGGTATTGATGCTTCATGAAGCAATTTTTTTTTCCTTGTGTACAAAAATCATTTTATTGAGGGCTCTTCTAACATCCTATACATAAATTGTATCAAGCATATTTGTACATATGTTGCCATCATAACTTCCAAAACATTTTCTACTTGAGCCCTTGTATAAGCTCCTCTTTTTTCCCCTTCCTCCCCCACCCTCTGACCCTCGTGAATCCTCGATGAATTATACATTGTTATTTTTATTGCATATCTTAAACTATATATCCAACTTTGTGATGGGTTCCCCCTATCTTCTCATTCCCCCTCCCTGACCATCCCACTACCCTCATGATATTGTTACTCCCACTACTGTTCCTAAGGGGGTTATCTGTCCTGAATTCCATGTGTCCAGACCTCCTATCTATACCAATGTGTGTTATCTGGTCTAGCCAGATTTGTAAGGTAGAACTGGGTCACGGTAGTGGGGGCCAGGAACCATTCAGGAGCTAGAGGAATGATATGTGATTTATTGGTGCTATACCGCACTTTGGTTGCATCATCCCTTCCTTATAACCCTTCTGCTGGGGGATATCTGATTGTCTATAAATGGGCTTTGGGTCTCCATGCCACCCCCTTGTTTACATCAATATAGTTGTTTGTTTTGGATCTTTTGATAACTGATACCTGATTCAGTCAACACCTCATGATCACAAAAGCTGGTGTGATGAAGCAAATTCTTATGTTGATTGACAATAGCTTGGGTGCAATGTCCATTCCAGTATGCAGAGTCAAATGTAAATCTACGTGCTCTCATCATTCTTCTGGTATGTTACAATATTTTCTCTTCACAAGAATTTGCACAGAATTTTCTCTTTTTTGGTAAAAAAATATGATGTATTACATTTTAATTGATCGTAGATTTTAGTGGAATATTGTTTTAAAAGCATTGGCTTTTGTTTCCAACCCTACCAGTCACCGTCCTTGTCCTCCCTGTGGTGCCAGTTCATCTATATCCACGTTTACTTTCAGTACTGTGTGTCTGCTCCTTATGCTTGCAACCAGGGCTCCCATGTACCATACCTCCAGAGTCCTTATTCACAGAATTATTGCTCAAATACTAGATTTTCATGTTCACAGAAATATAAATCTTTTGTTAAGGTGAGTTACAGTATTACCTTTTTGTAAATGGGTAATTTTGGACTGAGAATGTTTGCTTGCATTACTTTCTCCTTCTTAAAAGCAAGAAAATATGTTACATTTGTACTCTTGGAGCACTGCTTCTATTTAATAGGTTCTCAAAAATACTTGCCAGAGAAGTGAAGTCATTATTGTTATATAATAAAACATGGGAATAAGAAATGGCCCAAAAGGTTAAGGGAAATAGTTCATCCAATACACCTATGAAAGTCTAAAGAATGAGAATCTAGTACACAACAAAATTATGTGATTTTTCAGACAAATTACACACCAAGTAAATCACTACAGAACAGCTGAATTTTTCTGAAGGTCAATTATGCATTTTGTCCATTTCCCTTACTTTGGATTTCATAGTTTCACATTTATAACTAATTATGAAAATCTTGAATACTTTTAATCGGGAATTTGGCCAAAAAAGGTATGATTTACTTTAAATTGAAGTCCATTATTTTAAAGTTACATGGAGAAATGGCTGAACTCCTTGCAATTGTGAATTTTGCCGCCATGAACATTGGAGCACAGATGTCTGGCCTTGGTTTGTTTCTTGCCTCTTCTGGGTATATGCCTGTTAGGGGGATTGCTGGGTCATATGGTAACTCAATTTCCATCTGTTTCACATATTGCCAGATCGATTTCCATCGTGGTCATACATACTTACAAGTCCACCAGCAGTGGATGAGAGTTCCTATCTCCCCACAGTTTCAGGGAGGACACGAGCCAGTCAGGGTGTGATGTAGCAACGATGAAAAATAGAACTGTCCTCTGGTTCCTAAATGCTTCCTCCCCACCCACTTGTCATGATCCCAACTCTACCTTGCAAGTCTGGCTAGACCAGAGGATGTACGTCTGACAGGGCAAGATATGACAAAATAATAATTTATAAATTATCAAGGGTTCATGAGAGAGGGGGGAGTGGGAGGGAGGGGAAAAAATGAGGACCTGATGCCAGGGGCTTATGTGGAGAGCAAATGTTTTGAGAATGATGAGGGTAATGAATGTATAAATGTGCTTTACGCAATTGATGTATGTATGGATTGTGATAAGAATTATATGAGCCCCTAATAAACCGACTTTAAAAAAAGGTGTTTAATTTGGCTGCAGTACCATTTGACTTCCTGAGTTTTTAGTCTATACTCAATTATTTGAGCAAACATTGTTTGTTTATTTGGCAGGATTTTTAATGACTCTCATCAGTAAGCAAGATGGGTGTTTGTACAGTTTTTTTTTATGTTGTTTTTAAGAATCAGTCCACTAGCAAGAACAATTCTGAATTATGTGCTTTGTAATTTGCATACAAGAAGCTGTGTGGATAAGGAAAGTTTTGCAGATGAATAAACATTACAATCAGGAAATATTTTCTAAACACTTAGAAAACTGAGATCAATATTCTTATTTAATTAAAGTCGGTAAACATTTATTAGACAATCATATTGCTCTGCTATAGTACTTTTGCTTAGCATGCGTGTGTTGTTGTGTAACGTAAATGATTACATAAGGAAAGTTACACAGTCTCTTCTTTTTTGGAGATTAAATTGAGTAAATATACAGTAGAGATAAAATGTCATTCATCGGTCATTCTAACCCATGGTATTTGAATGATAATATCTTTAAAAGCTCATCTGGTTGTTTTCACTACTTGTTCTCTCCCCTGTCAACAAGTCCTTCTTCTTTGATAAGAATAGGAGAATAGAAAATGTTCCAACTTTTACCACATTCTTTCAACCTGCAAAATCCTTGCCTGAGTTTCTAGATGTAAAAGACACTTATGGCTATTTTAAAAGTCTACATAATCTAAGATGCATATTACAAGCCAAAGCACAATATTTTATGTCAGTGCATTTGATCCTAACCTGCACTTCTTCCCCCTTCTTTGTAAAGCGGTATTCCATTCTAAAAGCATGTCAAAAACTTGCCAATAAATCAAGCAATGATTGCACCAATGTAAAAAGCTTCCTGGGCAAACAGAAAAACAAAACAAGAAGTGACTTTTGGCTGCCTAGAACTAAATGATAGTGAGTTTGGGGTTGAGAATATGCTGTGAAATTAAAGAATATTTTGATATGTATTAGTTTTCAAAACTGGTTAAACCTGCTGGAAATGTCAAGATTTCTTAATAGTTTATTAAATTTGCCAAATTTGTGGATTATAAAGCCTTGCCATCTGAACGCTGAGACAGCATGATAGCAAGGAGTTTTATTCTATATATTATAAAATTGTAAAAGGATCAATTTTTCAGAGTTAATAATACACTTTTGCTACTTATTTCATTCAAAATTTCACCTTTTATCCCCTATTTATCTCTTATATGTTAGTTACTTCCCTACAATTTGCAAAATCTTTCTATTTTAATGTAGCAAATTATAATACTATTTGAAGAAACCCAATGGTGTTTGCCAACAAAAGTGAATGTAATAACTTTTTGTACAAATATATACATTGTTCTGCTCACCGTTATATTTCTAAATTGATTCTTCGTGGTAGTTAATATTTGTACTAACAATGAAAAAAGAGCACATGTTCACTTAAGCAGGTTTAGGAAAGCACACTCACGTCTTGGTCAATATTTTGATCAACTGTAATATTTTCTGTTCTTGAATTGTTGCTAGGTATTGATTTCTGTTTCATCACCACTTCCCCCTCCTCACTATAGTAAGAGCACTAATAATTTGGAAAATAACAAGAGTAGAACTATCTGAATTTTACATTGTATTAGTTAACGTGTTTCTTATTGCTAATAATGAAAAACCTGTGTTTCTCTAGGATAAGCAAGAAGACAATTTATGGGCTAGTATAATGAATAATGTTAGTATTCAAATCTATTAGTAGGCAGGGTCCAAACCATGACATCAAGACCATCCCTTGATCTACTTTGCTCATCTTTTGCCCCCTCTTACTTCATTCTTGGTGTTTGTCTAGTAGTAAATTATCTAACAGAATGGCAAGAGTTTCATGTGTTCAAATTAAAGTCAAGAGGAAATTAAAGCAACTTGTTCTCATTAACCAATGACTAATAGTTTGACTGTTGTCTTCCTTAATGGGATCATATCACACGCATGGAGTTCCTAGGTGTCACTGACAGTTAGGGTCTCATCTAACTAAAAAATTGGCAGTTTGAATCTGTCCAGTGATATCCAGTAAATGACTTTCAGAGATTCATACTCATGTTAAACCCTATGCATAGCATGATGTTGAAACACACGTGGTTGATTTGAATTGGATTTGGCTCCATGGCAGCAGTTGTCATTTTCTTTTGTTTTGCTTTGTTTCATCCCATAAGTAGCCAAGGTCAGGGAAAAGGAGAAAGATTCTCAACAAAAGGAATTGACCCAATGGCTACAACAAAGGGCTCAAACATATCAACAATTGCAAGAACAGTGTATGACTAGACAGTGTAGTGTTTACAGTGAACCCTCGCCACTTCGCGCTTCGACTTCCGCGGCTTCACTCTATCGCGGTTTTTGTGTAACAGTGCATGCTCTGTCATTACTGCCACTGATTGGCTCATACTGTATACGCTTCTGTCTGCATCGCTACGGATCGGAGCTACGTATCAGATGCATTTTTGCT
>NW_022107407.1:9122719-9177983 GCF_000313985.2 Echinops telfairi | reverse complement strand
TACAAATAAGGAATCCTACTTCGCGGAATTTCATTTATCACGGTAGGGTCTAGAACCGATTAACCGCGATAAACGAGGGTTCACTGTACTTCTGTTGTACACAGGGTTTTATGAGTTGGAGTCTATTCAATGATACCTAACAGCATGCATAACCAACTGAGGGCAAAGAAATTAGTTTCTTTTATTCATCTGATCTAAGTCGTATATTCATTCCTACAGCTAGTATGAAGTTATCCCAAGCAAATGCACTTGACTGGTTGAAATAACTAGAGACTCCCAAGGAATACCTGGTGGCAATTCTAAGAGGGAAGAGAAAATGTTAAAACTGGTGGATATGTAGCATCAAAACTCATTAGACTTGTTACTTAGAACAAAAGTCATCTTCAACATATACTCTTTTGTTTTATATTTATTTTATATTTATTTTGTTTTAGTTTTTTGGTTTATATGATTAGTGAAATTTGTTTTGGAAAATAAATAATTTATCTTGTACTCTACAAGTTAGAAATAAATATAAATTAAAAAAATATATCAAGTCGTAATTTGGCAAATTCTCATTGTGTAGGCGATGTATCCTCAACTTAACTAACATAATTCAGTATATTATAAAATATCCTTTCCTATCCCATTTTGAATGTTTGACCTTTTAATAAGTTAGTATATTAATTACAGGATGTTGTCTGGATTGTACACTCCAAATTATCTACTGTAATTTACAGACCAATTCTGGTAAACCCTATTATATTACAGTTTGAGGTACTACTTTGTGACCACCACATGTCTGTCATTTTGTTGCAATGTGGTGGCTTATGTACTGCTGTGATATTATAAATAATATCACTGGTGTTTCAAATACCAGTAGGATGACACAAAGTGAAGAGTTGTTAGCAGTGTTTCCGAACAAAGAACAGGCTACAAAGAAGGAACAGGATGCCCATTTTTTAATTATCCACTAAAAATCATGTGAATAACAGTGAAACAATTTCAGATACTGAAAACATAAAAAGTATCCACAGAATATTGTCAGGGATAGTACCAAAAGAGGAGCCCCCACAAGACAGAAAGCACACAAACCATGAGTGGGAAAGAAATATCTTGTCAAAGGAAAGTTGACCATAAGGATGTGTGTAGAGTGAAGTCTTTGGGAATAAAGTAATGTGCCAATAAGGCATGAGGCAAAATTAGAATCGACTGGTAATGGTTATTAATAGTTGGAACACAGAATATACAAAGTGTGACTATAGGCAATTGGAAGTCTTAAAAATTAAATGTAATGATGAATATTGATTTTCTACGTGTTAATGAGTTGAATTGGACTGGTATTGGCCATTTTTAATCAGAAAATCATGTGGTTTACTAAGCCAGGAATGACGGATTCAAGAGGAATGACATGACAGTCATTGTCAAAAAGGACATTTCAAGATCTCTTTCAAAGTACAATGCTGTCTGTAATAAGGAAAACATATATCTGTCTACAAGGAAATCCAGTCAGTACAACTATTATTCATATTTATGCACCTACCACAAAAGCTAGTGATGAAGAAATTGAGGAATTCTTTCAATATCTTTACTCTGAAAATTATCAAATGCACAATCGGTATACATGGATAATTACTGGCCATTGGAATAAAAAAAATTAAACAAAGAAGAAAGAACAGTAGTTGGAAAATATATGTTGGTGGTAGAGATCACGTGATACCATTTTATAAAAGTAAGGGTGTCTTCATCACAAAATAACTTTTTTTCAATACAAAGGCCCTGACATAGTGGACATTTTCAGATGGCACGCAAGAAATCATAGTGACTACATTTATGGAAAGAGGCAATGGAGAAACTCAATATCAGCAGTTGAAATGAGGCCAGAGACTGACTGTGGGGCAGCCCATCTTTGTTCCAGTTGAAGATGAAGAAACTGGAGACAAATGCACGAGTGCCAAAATACAGCTTTCAGTATATCACATCCAAACTTTGAGAACATTACAGACACCGATTTGGGACATTGAACATTTATGACAGAAGACCTGATGGGTTGTGGGATGACATCAAGGGCATAGTGTAGTAAGAAAGCAAGAGGTTATTAAAAAGGCAGGAAAGAAAGAAAATATCAAAGTGGATATCAAAAGAGACCCTGACGCATTCTTAGTTGTACAGCAGGTAAAATAAATTCGAGAACAAAATGAAGTTAAATATCTACACACAAAAGTGTCAAAGGTCGGCTCCAGACGAAAAGTAAAGTGTTACAATGAAATGGGCAAAGACCTAGAGTTATGAAACCAAAAATATTTTGTAATAATTTTCTAAGCATATTTTGAACTGAAGGAACTCAATCACTCTTGTCCCCAGTGATTTCTCCTTTATTCTTGAAGAAAATTTCTGCAACAAGATGGGTTGGCATAGGGGCTGGTTTGGTGGACTAAAAAATGTTGTGTAAGGATAACGGGAAGGACAGCACGGGCCCAGGCAACGCAGTGTTTCCTTCTGCTGCACATGGGGGCACTATGACTTGGAATGAACTTGACAGACCCTAACCACAAAAAACATTTTCTCCTGCTATAAAACTCTTGGTTGATTGACCTACTTTCAGCGCGTGAAAAGTATCATGCCCCCTTTTTAGCCACTAATATTTCTGATAGGAATTCCGCTGTCTTCCACGTGGTGTTTCTCTTTATAGGTATAGGTCTCTCACTCTTTTCAACTCTTTTTTCTTTATCTTTATTTTTTAGGACGTTGATTATGATGTATCTTTAATTTTTTTTCACTTACTTTGCTTTGGTTTTATTATCCTTTTTGAATGTTGAGTTTATATATATTTGCCAATTAAAAAACATTTTTTTCAGCTCTACACTCTTTCTTCTCTAGACTCCAATGTCTTGAGTATTATATTGTTATTATCTCACTAGTCCCTGAGATTCTGCTCAGTTCCTCCTGAAAATACTGTGTCTTTTGTTTTAGAATCAAATTCACTGATTAGTTCCTCTGTTATCATGATTTTGTGGCTAAGTGAATTTAATAAGTTTTTCATTTTACCTTTTGAATTTTTTTAATTTTAAAAATCCCATTTATTTTTTTATAAGTTACTTCTTTGCTTAACCTCTATCTCTATGCTCAGTCTTTCTAATTTTCATTCATTTTAAACATTTTCTACAGTTGCCTTTTAAGCATTTTTATCATGGCTATTTTAAATGCCTTTCCACTTTTTCCCACAAACTGTGTCATCTTGGAGTTGGCATTTGTTAATTTCCCCCTTTTAATTGAAATTCAACATGCCTAGCTCTTAGTATGAAGAGTAATATTCTACTAAATCTTGGAAATTTTGTGTATTATGTAATGGGGTTCTGGATCTGTGACATCACCCAGGAGAGGAAGCAGGCTTCCTACCACGAGGGCGTGAGGATATAATCTCATTGAGCCTTTATTGACACCTCAGCTTTGGAAGTGGCAGAAGGGAAGCTAGAAGTGTATTTTCACAATGTTATCCCTCACCCAGATTCTCTATCTAATTCAGTTTTTGCTGCTTTTACTGTAGAAAAGTGATATTTAAATTAAATTTTGAATTAAAGTTTTTATGTTTATATAAATCTAACATTGTACATGGTACACAGATATTTTCAGTGAATGGTGTGATTTTTTTTATAGGCTATTAACAAAATAGGGATTGAGAACAAGTTTTGGTTGCCATGGTTTCAAAGAGACTCATGGTAAAACTTGCATAGAAAATATAATAACTGTCAAAATTAGCATATCGTGAAAGCCCAATATTGAGGCATGCTAAGACTTCATTATTGATGTAGTGGATACAAATATTAGGGAAATGGATTTAGTTTTATAATTTACACAATTTATTAAAAGTATTAATCCAGAAGTTATAATAGATGGATGAACATTGCAAGGCAATTCTGGAGATATTTTTAATGCTAAGGTAAATAGATCATTTGTTCAACCTGAAGCTGTAGCAGAATTATGTGTTTTTTGGAAAAAATAAGTTGTTGCATAAATGAGGAGAAGGTTATATGAAATGGATGGAATATCAGATCTAGAGTTAATAGCAACTGAGTTCTGGTCAGATTTTTGTACCATAGCAAATAAGAGATGAACCTACTCAAGGTTTTTTCTTAATAGTCCAATGGTTATTGTAATCTAAGAAATTACCATGACATATGCCTGCAGGATGAATATATTCCTCAAATATGATATAATTAGAGTAACATAAAAGATAATCCCACACATTTTAGTATTTCCCATCCAATTTTAAAAATTGAAACTCAAATTCACATGGAAAAATATCCTATGTATTTATTTTTATAAGAAGTAAATATTGTTACTTTAAACAGATTTATTACTTCTTCAACAGTCTCATGATAGTTATTTTACTTTTTTTGTAAACTATTATATAATATTTGACTTGTTCATCCTTATATAAAAACTATGGAATCACAGAAAAATACACTTGGAAAGATATTGTAAAAGTTCATTAAGAAAGATACACACACATCTTCATTTAATAATTATAATTGAGGCGATATTTGAGAGATGTTATTAACTAGATCAATTAACCTCATTTTACTTAAAGACTTAAAAAAATTTTTTACTGCCTTGCCATTTCCTGCCTCTCTGTATAATACAGAAAAAGAGTTTAATTTTATATCCCTCTCCTGACTCAGCATATGTTTATAAAAATCAAACATTCACACAGATTTAAGGCCTATTTTAAACAATAGTAAAACACATCCACATCAGCCTACTCTCCACACAAAAATACTGCCATCTAAAGATACCCAAACTTGACATTATAACTTGTTCTTTGCATGACTTCCTAAAGCACTTAAAACAGTCTTGCAATATATTTCAGTATTTTTTTTTAATATTTCAGTATTTTATCAAATCCTACTCTAAGATACTTTTCCGACCTGGTCTTTATCTGGCATTATATATTACATATGTTAAAAAATTTCAGTTTATCGGTTTTGCCTCACCTAAATTCCAAGTCAGTCATAACCAAAATAAAGATCCCATTCTCACCAAAAGCTTTGGACTTCCTCTCACATCTTTTGTTTATTCAACCTAGGTATGATTAGGTGAAATTCTTGGACCAAATCTTCTGTTTATTTATTTGCAACTTCCATCAAAATGATTGGGTGGGACTGTGCAAATACAATGTGTGAAACACTAATTAAGGGGCTGGGTCAGGTTTGCCATTCCACTGGATATATAAGAAGTAAGATAATCTTTCATGACCCTCATAAAAGAAGAGCCACCTGCAAAGCACTTGTCAGATACCTACCTAAATGGTGGAGGCAGCAGAAGCAACAGATGCCCCAGAGGCTATGCACGACAGACCAAAGGAGCAATAGCAAGAATATGAGGCATAGTCATGGGCTTCCCAGTCACAAAACAAAACAGAGATCAAGATAACCACACAAATGAAAGGCCAAGAGCCAATACCAAATGACTGGTATCCTTAAAGTATTATAACCTCTTACCTTCCCTCATAAACCTCATAATGAGTATTGTCTGTGAGTTGTGTAGTCATTGCAACAAATTATCATACACAACGAAGTAAAATGGTTGATGTCAAGATCAAGAGCAGAAGCATGCTTGACCTCTGCCTTGTGACAATCAGTCTCAGACTGATATGGCGATGGATTCTCCTTTTTCTTTGTGTAGCCAGGGGAGATCAGACCGAGCCTCCATGCATTTCTACCCTAGGCTTTGTTTGACTTCCTGAATTAGGATCCTCCATGTATTTTTAAACTGGTATACTAATAGAGATGGATTTAATTGTGGTTTTGCTTTGCTTTTGTCATGATACACATCAATATTTCTATATTCTTAATATTAATTGGGTCAATGAAAACATCATTCAATAAATTGAAGTACTAATGGAGTCACTAAATAAGTATCTTATGCCTTATCTTCACATTTAGAAGGAAGCATGAATTATTAAGAATCCAGGCTACTTCCAGTTATCCAATTTTAAAGATAAAGGAAAACTCATAAAGGGATTGAGAAAGAAAGATAATTGAGGATTTTCTTGAGTTCAGTAAAATTCAGTTTTTTACAATTTTCTGAAAATTTATGTTCAGAATTATGACACAGTTGAGGCTATATACATAGGAGTAAAACACATTTCAAATATGATCTTAAATCCAAGTAAAGCAGATTCTTGGTTTTACTTTTAAAATGGATATTTCAGGAGGAGTCAAGATAGCTGACCAGGTGAGCCACCCATTCTGAGGGCTCTTTTGAACAAGGCGGGTTTAATGTCCAGGTAGCCGAGTGGAAGGAGTCTGGTGAGTGAAAGATCCCACTGGGACAGCACCCCACTCCCACCCCACTAATTTGTCCTGAGCCGGAGCCTCAGTGATCTGGGATATGATTCTTGGGACATCTTGACTCATCAGGCTGAGCGGCCCTAGTGCGCACCCCCACCACTGCCACGATCAGCGATAGACCCACTCCACTCCCAGACCGGGCCTCCCAGCCAGGAGTTGCTTGGCTGTACTGCCGAGACACACGCAACTGTGGCAGGACCCCTTACAATAGCTGCCCACTCATGGGACCCCACGAGGAGAGAAGTTTTCTTTTCCTGCAGTTCCCCTCTCCTCACGTGGCAGCGATACCCCCTAGGCTGGAGTTGCTCCTTTCATTCACCTAGGGCCCGGGAAACTGACCTGCAATCTATCGGTGGCTGACTGGGCGGCTGACACTGGGGACGATCCACGCCCATTGCTGCCTAGGACCTTCCACCAGCATCCCCGTTTGCCCACCTGCTGCCGCTAGCTTCTCTCCCACTCCCACTCCCTGCTAGGGTGGCTGCGCTGTGGCACACTCTCAGCTGCCAGTGCTGGGCACTTCCTGCCAGCGGAGCCCACTGCTGGAGCCCCTCCCCGTCTACCCTCAAGCCTGCATTTCTGTTGGAGCCACTTCAGGCTGGCCCATGCTACTGCAGGGCCCTGCGGGGTACCCAGCACGGGCAGCCTGGGGTGCTAAGCCTGCCTGCCCCAGCGCATTCCTCCCAGTGCGGAGGGCAGGCACCATTGCACTCTGTTTCCCACCAGAACTGCTGCTGCCTGTTCTGAGCTCGACCCACACCACAGTGTAGCCTTGTGTGCGTTCACAGCACCAGCGGCCCAAATGATAAGTGTTCCTGCCTACTAACGAGCCTAACGACACAGCTTTGCATTTCCTGCAGAGCCGTCTCTGTCTGCTTTGGCCGGCATACATCACTGCAATGCCCTGCAGGGTACCCAGCACCAGCAGATTGAGTTCTTAGCCAGCCAGCCCAGCTCTTTCTTGCCAGCATAGTAGGCGGGCGCCTCGGCCAGCATCTCCCATGGCACCCGTTGCTACCCCAGCCCTTTCGGGCCAGTTCAAGCGGTTCGCTGCTGGGGTGTGTCTCCTGCTGCTACAGTCTATGCCACTGACTTTACACTACAGGCCAGCAGGGACCCGAGGGAGTGCATGCTCTAACTGAAGAGCATTTTTACCCTCACATAGTCTGGCTCCGGAGCCCTAGATCAGCACCACTTCCCATGCCAGCAAGGCCTCCCCCAACTCCGCCTTCTATTACCATGTTTCCCCGAAAGTAAGACATCCCCCCAAATAAGACCTACTTACACGTATGCCTCTCGCTAAAATATAAGGCATCCCCCTAAAATAAGACTTCCACAAACATAAGGCCACCCCGATAATAAGGCCCCCCGAAGCTACCATAACTCTGGACTGTAGCGGCGGGTGCCACCATGCAGCCGAAGCAGACAGGAAATGCGAGTAAATGTACCATAGATTGTTATACATGGAAATAATGGTGGTTACAAGAAATTCTTGATACTGTAGAATTCACAGTTTGTCTAGTTATGCTGGTTTGTGATGACAACTACTACTGTACCATATACAGGTAATAAATTTCCTTTATTTTGGTTCAACAAAAAATGTGTACCATATTCTTCTTCGTGGAAAAATAAGACATCCCCTGAAAATAAGACCTAGCGCATCTTTGGAAGCAAAAATTAATATAAGACACTGTCTTATGTTGGGGGAAACAGGATAGGCATCTCTAGAAATTGGAGAGAAAAGGAGTGGAAAAAATTTTTGCTTTGAATTTCTTTTCTCTCCCTTTTTTTCATTTTCCATTATCATTATTATTATTTCTTTTTCTCCTCTTTTATGCTTTTCTTTTTTGTCAACCTAAATTTTTTTTAACTTAATAAAATGTCTGCTGAGTGTGCCCTGACAGACTAGGCCAAAGCAGCCTGGGGGGCATTCATTGAGGCTCCAGCCCATACTCCAGTCACTGAAACTTCTCACCACTACTGGCCACTAGGCCATCAAGGAACTCTGCCTCCATGGCAGTCTGACCCACCTTTATAGTAAGTCATAGGCAGCCCCCTGAAATCATCCCTAATAGTAACACAGAGAAGGTCCTAAGGGCCCCCTGGTTCCCAGAAACTTGCGGCCTCCAAAAGGAGCGAGGAAAAATCAATAAACCATATCACTCACAACAAAAAATGTAGAGAGACAAAACACAGTAGCAGAGCTAACAACTCTCATAGAAGAATCAGACACAGATCTGTCACAGAAGGAAATCTTCAGAAGTCTGCTCACAGTAATAAGGGAGCTGAGGGAAGCAACACAGAATAAGGATGCAATGATAGAAGAGATGAAGGCCACGAAAGAGGGAGTGAAATCCACAATAGAGGGGATGAAGTCCACACACCAAAGGGAAATACAGGAGATAACAGAAGAGGTAGCAGAATCCAGAGACAAGATTACAGAATTTGTGATTAGGCTTGAGGGGGCAGAGAACCATATCAGTGATTTCGAAGACAAACAGACCTAAGCAAGCGGGAAAGACAGTCAGATAGGAAAATTAAAGATGCAGAAGATAACCTGAGATCAATGACAGATGCTGTGAAGAGGAATAATACTAGAATAATTGGTCCACTGGAGCACAACACACCACACAAGTCAACAGCCAAGATAGCCAAGGAATTTCTGGAAGAAAATTTTCCCATGCTAACGAGTGAGAACCAGGCACTCAAACAGGAAGCAGAAAGGACACCAGCCAGACTAGACCACCAAGAAGAACATGCCAAGACATATAATTGTAAAAATATTCAACTTTGAGGAGAAAGAAAAATTTAAAAGCAGCAAGAGAAAGGAAGGCAGTCACATACAAAGGAGCTCAGGTAAGAATATGCTCAGACCTACCAGCAGATACCATGAAGAGGAGGAGAGAGTGGAGCAACATCTTCCAAAAGCTGAAAGAAAAAAACACCTCCCCCAGAATCTTTACCCTGACAAGTTATCCATTAAGGTTGATGGGGAGATAAAGGTTTTCCTGAACAAGGAAAGACACAAAGAATATGGAACAAGACACCTGACCCTGCAGAAGATCCTGGTTGACTTACTATGGCCAGAGGATCAACCTCCACTAAAAGCAAATAGGAGACCACCATATAGCACATCTCCATCTAGAAGCCAATGTGCCAGCAACAATTAACAGGGTCTCAGTGGGAAAAGAAGACAAGATAGAAACTTTCCACTCAAACACAGCACACTGATATGAAGGGAGATAGGAAAACACCCAAAACACAAGAAAGGGTATGACAACTATGAATCCATGGATTGTGATAATAATTCTGAAGACAAATGTGTGCATAAGCAAATATGATGAAGAAAGCTGATGGTGTCTGGCTATCAAAAGATATAGCACCTGGGGTCCTTTAGCTTGAAGATAAACAAGTGGCCATCTAGCTGAGAAGCAACAAAGCCCACATGGAAGAAGCACACCAGTCTGTGTGATCACGAGGTGTCGAAGGGACCAGGCATCAAGCACCAAAGAACAAAATATATCATTGTGAATGAGGGGGAGTGCGGGGTGCTGACTGAAGGCCCATCTGTAGGAAACTGGACATCCCTTTGCAGAAGGGTAGCAGGGATGAGATGAGTTAGTCAGGGTGTAGTGTAGCATGGATGAAACAAACAATTTTCCTCTAGTTTTTAAATGCTTCCTCCCCAGCTGCCCTCCCACTATCATGATCCCAATTCTACCTTACTAACCTGGTTAGACCAGTGGAGGTACAGTGGTGCATATATGAACTGGAAACACAGGGAATTCAGGACCTATGAACCCCTGAGGACCAGTGGTGAGAGTGACAATACCGGGAGGGTGGCAGGAAGGTGGGGTAGAAAGGGGGAACCAATTACAAGGATCTACATATAACCTCCTCCCTGGGGGATGGATAACAGTAACGTGGGTGAAGGGAGACATCGTGCAGTGTAAGGTATGATAGAATAATAATAATTTATAAATTATCAAGGGTTCATGAAGGAGCAGGGAGTGGGGAGGGAAGAGGGAAGGGAAAAATGAGGAGCTGATTCAAGGGCCCAAGTGGAAAGCAAAGTTTTGAGAACGATTGGGGCAACAAATGTACCAATGTGCTTGATGCAATGGATGTACGTGTGGATTGCGATAAGAGTTGTATGAGCCCGCAATAAAAACATTTAAATTTTAAAAAAATACACACTAAAAAAATAGATATGTCTTTTGCTAAAAATGGAAAGGGAAAAAGTAGATGTTTGCTACATAAATTAAGAAAAGTAGCTTATATCGTACAAATGAGAATAGTTTATTCCATTATGTTAAAACAGTATAATTTTACTGATTTAGCAGACTGATTTAGCACATATCATGTTGTAGTCTGAAGTTTAGGTAAATTTTGCATTCCTTAACATTCTTAGCAATGTTTTGCAGTGAGATAGTTAATTCATCAATATGTGTTTGCGATTTGGGGGATATCACTTTTAGAGAAGATTCTGTAAAGCAGTGGAAGTAGAAGTCTTATGTGTCAACCAAGACCTGGTTAGAATTCTGGTTGATGCGATGCATATCCAGCTACCATGACTCTGAGGGTTATATATGTAATACCTGTGTGGTAATAGTGGTGTTTCAGATTCAGTTTTTAGGAAGAAAACCTTGTGTCCTACTTCTGGTGTAGCCCTGGACAGCATTTAATTCCATTATATGGGGGGGGTCACCATGAGTCATGATTAATTTGATAGCAGCTAACAACAAGATATGTAATGCACATTCCTTCTCCTCTTATAATAGATTAATAGTCTCCTAAATTTAGGTGCTTTAATTTGTAAGATAAGAAATTATGAAAAGTGTTTCATATTATTTGTACATCTAAAACAATCACAGAAGAATATTCATAGACCTATCTATGAGAACCTTATTTCTGAATCATTTAAGAAGCACTTTTTTTGTACTACTGAAAACAAAACTTGTTTTTAAAGAGATCCCCTGAATGGGATGAATTCCTACAAGATAAAGCTTTGTCTTTTTATTGACAGGTTTTAGCTACTTTTTGCCTTTTTAAACCAGCCTTGTTGTTTTTACTTTGCAAGAAAGCAAACAGCCTACAAACCTTTCTGCAGACAAGTCATTGCATTTATATATTGTCTGATGTTTTACTTTCAGGAGCATTCACGTGGAATCAGATATGTAGCCAGAGAGCCCCAGGGTGATGCATAGAAGGAATTGTTTGCTGGCTCCAGTGAACAAGTCTCCCCATGCCTGGCATTCAGTCACTCATTGGGCCCAAATTTAGTTTCAACAAGTAATGATTTTATAGTGTGTCACCTTAAACAAGTTTCAGGTTGTGATGGGAAACTAAACATAGAAATGTACAGTGAGAAGTTGGCTTTAGGGAAAAGAAACATTCACGTCAATGATTTGTGACCTAGGCAGCTATAAATAGCCAACTTGTTTTAGAAGGGTATAACTGGTTGTTCTTGGCCCTGTCCACCAGTGGGCTCCTCCATGGATCTCTCTTTGTATTGACTTAAAAAAGTAGAAGGACATCGTTATTGGGAACATGAGGTCCCTAAATTGCACAATGATTAAGAACTTGATAAATTCATTGAAAAGTCATTATGCAAACCAACAGTGAGGCCTCTCAGAAGAAAGGCCTGGCAATCTGCATCTGAAAGATCAGATCCTTGAAAACCCTATGAAAGCTTCTCTTTTGCATACATACCGTTTCCAAGAGCCAAAATTTACCAGATAGCAGTTGGTTTCACCACGTAGATATTCCTCTCATACGCTGTTAATCTATTCTCATGAAAACTCTTACGATGTTTGCAGTTACATTTTAGAAAGAAGTAACATGAAGCTAATAACAATTAGGCACCTTCCCCAGAATCACAGATCCTATAAATACTGGGGCCAGATTTAAGCATAACAATGTGAGACTAGAGTTCTTTGCATTGTGCCTATGGACTTACTGATATTTACTTTTATCCACCTAAAATATCTAGATATCATGAGTATTATACTGTCTCTTTTCCACCCAAGTCTTTAAATGCTGTTCTTCATTTGGTCCTGTGGTTTGATGGCGTACTCTGCACTTTACTTCCTCTGAGACATTTCTCCTTGTAGGAGCTCATTTCTAGTCCCTATTTCTCGTGTATAGTGGTCCCATGATAGGCAGGAGTACACCTACTGGAATTATTTCCAAGTGCCTGGTTCACTTACTTGAATGGTAGAGCATATGCTGAAAGCAACAATGGAGAATTCACACATCCTGTGGCCTTTCCCTTACATTTGTCCTTCCGTTGACTTTCTCTGTTTATCTTTCAGCTGTTATGGAAGAATGGTGGATTTTTTATGGCAAATAAGACTCTGGCTCAACTGTTAATGTGGAAGTTAAACTTAGTTCTACCATCACGTCTTCTATCAATCACTTATTGGCATTTTTAAAGCTGTTTGTTCTGCCCAGAAAACCCTTTCAATTATACTTGCATACCTTCTACTATTTCTTAAAGATAAAGGTATACCTCTTCTAGGAAGTAATGTCTAACATCCACTACTCACTCATAGCTGGTAAGGTATATATTTGTTCTATCGATCAGGGAGTCTAACTCAATTAAAACATGGGCCATATGGTGCAACAGGCAAGATTCACACGGGCCACATCACATTTACAAATTTTGTTAAATTTATATTTTGAAGTGAGGATTCAGGGATATGGATAGGATAATTAAAATATTATATAATTGCTTTTGTTTAAACATTTATTTTATTTAATGTATTTATAAAACTAAAATTACAGCCAAGGAGTCAGTTATCAGGCATCAAACACCAAAAAAAAAATAAAATCATAACATTGTAAATGATGGGGAGTACAGAATGGGGACCCAGCGCCCATCCCGGGGTAAATGGACATCCCCTTGCAGAAGGGCTGCGGGGAGGAGAGGAGCAAATCAGAGTGCAGTGTACTAACGATGAAATGTGCAATTTTCTTCTAGTTCTTAAATGCTTCCCCGCCCCCACACTACCACGATCCCAATTCTGCCTTGCATATCCGGCTGGGTCGGAGGATGTACACTGGCACAGATAGGAACTGGAAATACAGTGAACCCAGGACAGATGAACCCCCCAGGACCAGTGGAGAGAATGGCGATGGCAGGAGGGTGGAGGGAGGGTGAGGGAGAAAAGGGGAACAGAGGACAAGGTCTGCATATGGCCTCCTCCCTGGGGGAATGACAGCGGAGAAGTGGGTGAGGGAGACATTGGATTGGGTAAGATATGATAAGATAATAATAATTTATAAATTATCAGGGGTTCAGAGGGAAGGGGAGGGGGGAGGGAGGGGAAAAAATGAGCTGACACCAAGGGCTCAAGTGGAAAGCAGGTGTTAGAACGATGATGTCAACATATGTACTAATGTGCTGGACACAAATGATGTATGTACAGATTGTGATGAGTTGTATGAGCCCCTAATAAAACGACTATTTAATAATAAAAAAATAAAACTAAAATTATTATTTTTTACATGAAACTTGCCAGCGTTTTCCTCCTACTAGTTTTCCCTTACCTCTTATGTTGTGACCAGAAAATATAACAAAGTAACTATTGAAAAACACAAAATGTTGGACAGCTGACAAATGTGATGCACAATCGTAATGGCTTCCCTCTAAAAATGTTAACTAGCACTTCCACTAGGTATGAATCATAACAGTACAACCCAGAGTGCTCTTTTTAAGTTTTTCGCTGTTGGAATTTGTTTATATTATCTGACACTGAGAGTGGCAGACATACCGCTTCCAAATGTCGCAGGAACTGATTCAGCACAATTATAACCATCTACAGGCCCCAAAGAAAGGCACTGGGCCACGTGTCATCTTCAGTACTTAATGAGGCAATTGTGTGTACGGTATTGCCTCGATCTCCTCTAAGCTCTATTTTCTTCATAACAATTTTTCTATTTTCATTTTATTTCAGAGCATTGTAGGCCACAAAAAATTACCTTGGGGGCCACATGTGGCCCGTGGTCCACCTGCTATAGATGATGAAATAGAAATTCAGAAAGGTAAAATTTTCACACTTTATTAAATTTAGGACAGTATAACTAGATTCTTCACTTATGTTACTCCAAAGTCCATACTTTTAACCAAACAAGTATATTCTATATTCAAAGAAAAGGAACTTAAATTCATAACACCTTTTACATTAGTCTGACATATGGCAGACCTGAAATTTCCAAACTTGACTAACTTCATCTTCACTATTTTTTTCGACCACCAACAATGGTTATTTATATAGCACTTTGCTAATAAATCATCCTTCATATAGTGACTGAATTAAAAACTCATATAATAATAATGACTTTCAAAGACTTTTGGGAGCATCATCTACTGCTTACATAGTTTATTTGTAATTATATGATAGGTTTATCAAATTATTAGACACTTAATCAACATGCAGTTGAAGTTTACCTAAAAGTAGGAAATACCTGATGTATTTGGTATTCATTTGTTGACTCTTTGGCAATCTGATCAGAGAGAATCCTAGCCTTTCCTTGATGCTTATCTAACACTAAGATATTGCTCTTCTTGTTGTTTTCATTGTCTACAAATACAATGTAAACAATAAAGTATTTTATACCATGGTAAGTAGGATTATTGTGCCAACCTGGCCAATGAACACATGTGGGTTAATAAGGTTGCAGTTTAATTGAAGGGCAAATTGATAAATCGCTCAGTGAGTCTCACCTTTCTGTCTCTTGCTCTCTGATGATTGGACCAGTGTGCAGCTACCTTAGCTAGTTCTCTGCCTCAACTTGTGAGCTACACTACCTGTGGGACACCCAACTCGTGGACTGTGATGCTATAGTTAAGGTTCCTTCAAGACCTGCTTCACCACATTGCTGGTGTATACATTACTTGTCTGGGGATTGTCGGACCCTGTCATCTGACTGACTGTTGGTGACCTGCCCTGCTGTTTGTTGCCTGAGGCCAGACTGCCTGTATTGCTCTACAAAAGGTTCAACTCTCTGCTTCCTTGACTTGCACACAGCAGTCCTCATGAGTTGAAGGACTGCCCTTGTATTAATTGTCTCATGGAAGTGAGTTGAACTGAGCCATTTGTACTGCTCTGTGGACGAATTAGTCTTTATTTCTTATGTTCTATCTATCTATCTATCTATCTATCTATCTATCTATCTATCTACCTACCTACCTATCTATCTATGTATAATCATAAGTGTTATGATTTTGTTTCTCTAGTGAACCCTGTCCAACACACATATATTTGTTTGTGTTTCATGTATGCACGTACATACCTACATATGTGTATAAAAGTGACTTCATAAGTTTGTTGCTAAGTTCCATTATCTTTTAACTCCATTTTTCCATGAACATTTTGAAGCCTCCTCATATAAGGCATATAGGTAGATGTTTCGGCTTGAGATTTAATAGTAGATAAATAATGATAAGCTAGGTATTGAGAGAGATAGAGAGACAAACATATTCATGGGATTGATAGGCCAAACAGATTCAAAATCTGTGGGTCAGACAGTAAGCCATAGACTTCTGCAGACTTACATTCCAAGATTTGTAGATCAGGTAAAGAGAATAGGGCATAGACAAAAGAGGGAAAGAGAAAGCTCTGCAAGAATATCCATTTATATTCTGGGAACAAACCACAGCCTCAAGAAAACTCCTTGATTGGTCACATGGGATTATATCTTGGAATGTGATCATACTGTGTTATATATCACAGAAAAGCAACCAAATCAGTATATGGCAAAACTATGGCTAATCAGGTAAATAAGCTGACACCTAAAATGACCATCACAGTAGAATTTAATGAATAATTTAAACATTCCTATAATTATAATCCAGATTAAAACTAAAAATCCATGATCCTGGATATCCCAATGTCTTCACCCCAGACTCCAATCACTACCCCCTCTTCAATGATAATCAAGCATACTGACTTGTAATTTCTCGTTTGTTTTGTATGATAGTATTACCACCCATGTTTGTATCCCTAAAAGGAGCCTGGTGTTGTAGTGGGTCAAACAGTGGACCAAAAGTTCATCAGTTCAAACTCATCAATTACTCTGCAGGAGGAAAATGAGACTGCTTCTCCCATAAAGATTTTTAGTCTCAGAAATCCTCAGAAGTAGATCTACTCTATTTTATAGGGTCACTGTGAGTTTAATTAACTAGATGACAGTAGATTTGGATTTTTTTTTCTGAATCCCTAAACACTATATTAAGGTCTAGTTGACACATTTTTCTTTGATGAGAGTGCCCTGGTGGTGTCGTTATGAGTTAAGAGTTGGGATGCTAACTGCTGCTAAAACGTCCAGCTACTCCTCAGAAGAAAAACTAGGCTTTCTATGCTTCTCTGTCCTATAGAGTTGCTATTAGTCAGAATCAACTCAATGGCAGGGAATGAGTATCTTTATGAAGTTCAAATGAGCCTTGCTGTTACAAAGGTGAGAGAGAAATACCTAGCCATTTACACTCATAAGATTATAGCTCTCTTAAAGAATATAACCTAGAAAACCTGTTCCCCTCCCCCCGGAATATGTGTCACCTTGGATGGGTCTTGACTCTCACTGGTTTGACAGCTATGTAATTATTAAATCATCCTTCATGATGTAATCTGATGTGGTCAGACAATCATCTGTAAGAGTGTTAGGGGCCATACAACACACTCACTCAGGTCACAGTACTGATCAGATGTAAGCAGAGTTCCCATTTTATCACACAAGAATTAAAAGGACAATGTAGCAAACAGAGAGAAGAGGGATCTCAGTGTCATCAAGAAAAAAGAGCCAAAATTGGAATATATTCTTTTGATTCATGGTCCTTGTGCTGAGAACCTCCTAGACTAAGGTGAAGAATTATGCTAACAACATAAGGAGAATTTCAAGGAAATTCTGGGTCCACAGATACAGAAAGAAGCAAAAGACCTTTACCCTAAGTGTCCATAGAAGTAAGAGGTAAAAAATCAAGCAATTCAGTGAGTAAGAAAAATATGTTGTAAAGGATCTTTTGGAAGTGTTAAAAGACTAAGACGTCACTTTGAGGACTAAAGTGCACCTGATCCAAATTGTGATTTGACATAGTGGATTATGCATCAGGCTGCTCACTGCAAGGTCAGAAATTAGAAACCACCAGCTGCTTCAAGGGAGAAACTTGCTCTTAATCATCGATCAACTAAGGAAATTGGAAGAAATGAAGAAGTCAAAGAGCTGAATAGAAAACTTTGAAGGGCAATTGTGCAAAACAAACTAAAATAATGAAATGTGCGAAGACCTAGAATTAGAAACCCAAAATGGAAGAACATGCTCAACATAACTAAAACTCGAAGAACTCAAGGTAAAACTCAAGCTTCATATTGTAATTTTGAAAGATTCAATGGGTGAAATATTGAGGAGACGAGCTAGTCATTGTGCGATGTAGCAGAGATGGAAAATACAACTTTCCTCTAGTTCCTAAATGCTTCCTCCCCCTGCACCCCCACTTTCATGATCCGAATTCTACTTTGCAAGTCTGGCTAGACCAGAGGATGCACACTGGTACAGATAGGACCTGGAAACACAGGGTATCCAGAACGGATGATCCCTTCAGGACCAGTGCTGTGAGTGGCGATACTGGGAGTGTAGAGAGAGAATAGGTTGGAAAGGGGGAACTGATTATAAGGACCTTCTCCCTGGGGGGCGGACAACAGAAAAGTGGGCGAAGGGAGACGTTGGACAGGGCAAGATATGACAAAATAATAATTTTAAATTATCAAGGGTTCATGAGGGAGGGGAGAACCGGGAGGGAGGGGAAAATGAGGACCTGATGCCATGAGTTTAAGTGGAGAGCAAATGTTTTGAGAATGATGAGGGCAATGAATGTACAAATATGCTTTACACAATTGATATATGTATGGATTGTGATGAGTTGTATAAGCCCCTAATAAAATGATTAAAAAAAAGAAGATGGAAAGGCTATCGAGAAGAATTGAACAACAAAAACCTAGTATATAATTGACATTTTAGGAGGTAGTCGATGAGTAAGAACCAATGGTATTGTCAAAGTGCTGAATAGAAAAATGCAAAGGGATGCTGGAGAAATCAAAGTAAACTAATGAAAGACTTTAGGAATTGATAGAATACCACTCATGAAACATCGGAAGCCCTCATTTATTCCAGGAAATTTGTAAGACAGTTATTTGGCCAACTGACTGGAAGAGATACATAGATTTACCCATTCCAAAAGAAGATGACCTAACAGAAAGCTCAAATTATTGAACTATATCATTGATTTCACTTACAAGTAAAATTTTGCTGAATATCATCCAACAATGTTTGCAACTATACATTTGACAGGCAGCTACTATAGGGACAGGCTGGTTTCAGAGGAGGACTTCGAACAAAGGTCAATATTGCTGATATCAGATGGATATGGGCTGAAAGCAGAGAACACCAGAGCGATTTTTAGTTATACTTTATTAATTATGCTAAGACATTTGATATTGTGTATATTAACAAACTATGGATAGCCATTATAAGAATGAGAACTCAAGAAAATGTCAGTATTCTCTCATCATACTTTTAAATCTGTATGCAGAGCAAACAATCAGAGAAACTGGCTTATATGAAGAAGAATGTGACATTAGGATTGGTGGAAAGCTTACTAACAACCTTTGATATGCAGATGACACAATTTTGCTTTCGGAAAGCGAAGACTTGAAGCACTTGCTTATGAAAATCAAGGACTGCAGCCCTTAATATAGATTACAAGTCAATGCAAAGAGGAGGACCAAAATTCTCACAACTGGGCCCTTAGGTAACATCATGATAAATGGAGAAAAGATTGAAGTTGTCAAAGATTTATCTTGCTTGGATCCACAATCAGTGCTCATGGAAGTAGCTGTCAAGAAATCAAAAGACACTGTCCATTTGGGTAAATCTGCTGCCTAAGACTTTTAAATAGAATTGAAAAGCAAGGATGTTACTTTGAAGACTAAGTGGTGTCTGACTCAAGTCATGGTATTTTCAATTGCTCCATATGTATGTGAAAGGTGGACATTGAATTATGAAGACTGAAGAATTGATGTGTTGACTTGTGGTGCTGATGAACAATATTGAAAATACCATGGACTCTCAAAAGGACAAACAAATCTTTCTTGGATGAATTATAGCTAAAGTGTTTTACATACTTTGGACCGGTTGTCAGAAGTGACTGCTCCCTGGTGAAGTTTGGTAAAGCAGAGGGGACATGAAAAAGAGAGCACCCTTCAAAGAAATTGATTGACACATTTGGCTGCAACAATGGGCTCAAGCATAGGAATAATAGTGAGGATTGTGCAGGACTTGCTAATGTTTGTTCTATTGTACATATGATAGGAACTGACTAGCTTGCACCTAACATCAAATGCATCAAAATGATTTTCAACTTCTATCTATTGTGATAAAAATACTGTTTCAATTATGTCCTTTTAAATTTATTGAGACTTGTTTTGTGGTTGGCATGAGTTCTGTCCCAGAGAAACTTTCACATGTGCTTTATAAGAATGTACGTTTGGTTATATTGCTGGTACTGTGAAAGGTGATATTTTCTATACAGATCAGTTAAGTCTAATTTGATTACAGTGCTATGCTAATAAGCTCCTATATTTCCTATTTAGTTTCCTGCTATTTTCCTCCCATCTCTCAAATGTAGATAGGGGGACTTCTCTGCAGGTTTGTTTTCTATGTGGTTCCATGAATGAATCTCAGGCTCCCACTACCTTCCATTTCCTTCTGCACACTGGATTCTCACAATGTAGGCTCTGATACTGATTTCTCCTTTGGCTTCAGATTATATAAGGGCATACAAAAAACATGGAATATTTTTTAAAGCTATGTACTTAATTTTTTTTACAAACAACTTTATTCTTGGAAACATTTTTCAAACTCATCTGTTTGAATGGCAGACAGTACCTCCCTCATTTTTTTCTTCACCTCTTCTATGTCTTCAAATCGCTATCCTTTCATGTCCCTCTTCATTCACAGAAACAAAAATAAGTTGCACAGGGAGTGATGTCTGGTGAGTAAGGTGCTTAGGGCAAGAGAGGCATGGTGAGTTGCCTGAGCAGGTGCATTGTCATGGTGGCAAAACTAATCTCCAGTCTGCCACAAATCAGGCTCTTTTGTTGTTGTTGTTGTTGCACACTGTTATGTAATCTTTTCAGAACCCCTAAATAGAAATCTTGATTAACAGTCTAACCTGGTGGAACAAACTCCAAATGTACTACAAGTTGACATTCTGTAAGTTGATGGATTTCCACAACGAGGTTTGTCATCAATTGACATTCCATCTTCTTTGAAATGAAGAAAACATTCTAACACTTGAGTTTTTCCCTTAGCACTGTCCCTTGAGCAGGAAACAAAATTTCACAGTCATATATTGTCCTCTTAAATCAGCCCAAAACTGAGGTTTGAGCAAAACTGGTTTTATGAAAAAATTCACTGTGACCAGAGAGAACCTTCCCAGAGAACACCACAGAGTGAACTAATTCAGAGCAAATTGCTCAATGCTCACCTATTGGAAAAAATGTGTACTAAGAAAGCTCCAACCAAAGGAGCTTTTTTCCATTTGGGGGAGGAGGTAACCCCTTGATTGGATTCCAATCATTAGGTGACTGATGATGGTGTGCTTCTTTCATGTGGACTGAGTAGACATCTCACTTAGATGTCAACTAAGATGCCTCCTTGTTTAGAAACAAACCCTTAAGGTGCCAGACCCTATTTTATCTGATAGTCTTGCGCCATCTAATTTCTTCAGCGCATTTTGCTATAGCACCTTTATCTTCTGTGTTCCCTTCCTGAGGGTGAGTATGGAGCAGGGCCATGATATAAGAACTTATTGTTCTTAAGTTGGAGCTAGGATTTAGTGTGAGCCCAAAACCCATTCCAGGATCTACAAACAATGATTTTTTATTATTTTTTTTTCTTCAGATTTGAAAGTATATTTATAATGGCTACATTGAAGTCTTATATGCTACTATGTCCCACATATAGGCTCTCACTCTACCAGGCAGGTTCTATTGACTACTGTTTTGTCCATAGTTATCTTCCCTGTTTATTTATATGCCTCTTATTATTTGCTGTGATAGTTAGGATTTTTTTGGTGCCAACATGGCTCCCATTGGAACATGTGGGCATTTAGCCTGCCAAACAGGTCACAGCTTGATTGGAGGACCACCAAGATAAATGGCACACTGGAGGCCGGCCCCTCTCTCTATCTACTTTCACCTTCCGGTTGGCAAGCCATGTGGACCCAAGTTTAGACCTGTAAGAGCCCTTGCGATCCTTCCACCTCCACTGGATCCACAAGACTTTCCACCCACCAGACTGTGATCTTCATGTATTTTGCATCATTGCATGTGCTGTGTGAGTCTCAATAGGGATTTATGGACTAGTTTTGGACTTATGGGCTAATATCTGACTTACAGACTTGATCTGGACTAGGCTTGAATGTTTTCTTAAAATTCAATTACTCTTTGATATAAAGCTCTTTCTTATACATATGAGTGTCTCTGGATTTGTTTCTCTAGTCAACCCAGCCTAACACATTTGCTGTTGTAGAAAAATGAACATTTCAGATCATAAAATGTAGCAAAATGTAGGTATATACTCATTTCTCACATGGGTCATCATTTTAAATTCTAATTTTTAGTGTTGCTGAGAGTATTTTAGTGACACTTTGTTGCTGGGGGGAAAGGGTGCAGGATCTGCTGACATTATTTCAGTCAAAGACAGAGACCATATAGAGTCAAAAATTCTAAGTTGATTTATGCAAGCACTAGACAGAGGGAAACAATAGGGTTTGATACCTCTTAACTGCTTCAAGCACTCAGTAAAAATCAAGCAAGTTATATACCTTAAGATATGTAACAGGTTTGGTAAATATTTAGCAGGTTTTTAATGAGCAGAGGACCCCTAACAATGTGACAAAGGAAACATACTTCACAAGAAAACAATCTGTATTCCCCCCAGGAATTATCAGACCATTAGTTGGTATCTACATTTCTTGGGGAACTTTCAGACTGCCACCTCCCATGGTCTCAGGCTGCAATGCTTACCTAAATGTCCTTACGTGGCTCCTTCCTGAGTTAGAATATCCTTATTGATCATATTTAAATGGATTTTTTACATACAAGGAAGGGGGCTGTTACAGTTTTGATTTTTAACAAACTGAATCTTAAAGTATATTATATTTCAAATATCCTGATTAACAGCTGACCAGGTTATTCACCCCATCAATTTCTTTACCTTCTTAGTTCTATAATGCTTCTGGTTTTAAAATACTACAAAGAGGTGGCTCTCAAGAATTAAATATTCTCTAATAATAAAAGAAAACACCTCACTGTTATGATATTGATTCTGACTCACAGGTTCCAGGCTCTCTTTTCATTGTTTCATTCAAATAATGAGACCATATTGACCTTATAATATAGAATGGAACTGCCCCTCTGGGTTTCTGAGAGTGTAAGTCTTTATGAGAGTATAGAGCCTTGTCTGCCTCCTGCAGAGGGTTGGTGGTTTAGATGTGCTAACTGTAGTTAGAAGCCCGACAAGTAACTTTCTACAGTGCAAGGGCTCGAAGCACCATCTAGTGGGATGACTTTTCTTCTGCTGGTACTAGGGGAAGATCTTTTTCTCAGCTTCTGTTACCCAGTATTCCTCGGTCCTTCTACAGTCTTCATGAGGCATCTGTCTTTTTCTCAATTTTGCTCTTTGACTCTATCTCTCTTATTTGCTCCTTATAGCTCAGGTTATTATGTTTGGGAAACACGCAATGCTTATAGATAACAAAGAAAATCCTATTTCTATATAAGATTACAACCTATAAAGACTAGTTTGCAATACATATTTATAGAAGGCAAAATTCAATTCATAATACCCAATTTACAGTGATAATCTCTGATGCTGATGCTCATGATGGTGTAATATTGGGTGTGCCTTGAGTCAATCTGGGATGACAATGGTTTTTACTGTCATTACTTCTATTGTATTTTGACCACACTCAGCTAAAATGAGCAATTATGAGGTATTTTATTTTGAACCAGACAATGATATGACATGCATTGCCAGGAATGAAAAATTAAAGAGTCATTGTGTCACATTGTCCAGAGCAATTTTCAAAATGTATCTTGTACAATGCTCTCTGTGGTAGGAAAATATACATACATGTGCAAGAAAGACTATATAATAATACTCTTAGTCAAAATTATGTACCAAGCTTGATACCCAACAATGTAGAAATTGAAGTATTCTATCAACATCTGTTGTCTGAAATTGAACAAGCATGCAATTAAGATACATTTATAATTAATTGTTATTGAAATGTAAATGTTGAAAACAAAAAGGAGGTATTGAAGCTGTCGGAAAATATGGCCTTAGAATTTTGCAAGAGAAACCACTTTTGTATTGAAAATACTTTTGTTCCCAAAGAACATAAATACTGAATATACATAAGGACTTCTCAAGATGAAATAAACAGAAATCTAGTAGACGACATATGAGGAAAGACATAATGGAGAAGCTCAATACCATTTGCCAAAATAAGGCCAGAAGTCAACTCTGGAACAGTCTATCAATTGTTCCTATGCAAGTTCAGATTGAAACTGAGGAAACAAGTACACGAGAGCTGATATATGCCCTTGGAGTGCCGCACTTGAATTTATAGATCATCTCAAGAATATGTTTTTGACATGAACATTACTGATAAAAAACAAGACAAGTTGTGAGATGACATCAAGAAGAAAACAAAAGATCATTAAAAAGATATTTAAAAAGATAAAAATGAATATCAGAAGAGATTCTAATGCTTTCTCTTGTATATAGAAAAGGTAAAATCATTGTAAAAAATGATGACATAAAAGAGCTAACCAGAATATTTAACCGAAAATAAAGTAAGGATATTGAAATATGCAGATCTAGAATAAGAAAACCAAAGGGAGTACACAAAGCATTTCTCAACATGAATTAATTGAAAAAAACATTTAAGCCTAAAATTGAAATATTGTATTCTATGGGCAAATATATTGAATGACAGAGGCAATATCAAAAGAAATTGGAAGGAATACACAGTTCCAGGAAGAACTGGCTGATTTTCATGAGGTCACGAACAGAGTGTATTCAAGGAAGAGGTCCAAGCTGTCCTGAAGGCAGTAAGGTGAAAAGGCCTCAGACATTCTTGGAATACCAATTGAAATATTTCAGCAAAGCGATACAGTGCTAGAGATGCTCACTAGACCATACCAAGAAAATCTGAAGACAGTCTGGCCAAATTACTGAAAGATATCCAAGCCTGTGCCCATCAAAAAAAACGTTAATCTAAAGGAATATAGAAATGATTTATTAATGATATTAATATCACATGCAAGTAATATTTTGCTGAAGATATTTCAGAAACACTTGCAGGAATGCATAAATAGGAACCTGCCAGAAATTTCTACTGGATTCCGAAGAGGACATAAAACATAAGATAACTTTGCTGACTTCATCTGGATCTTAACTGAAAGCAAAGAATGCCAGAAAGAGGATTACTTGTATTTAGTCGACTATACAAAGTGATTCAACTATGTGGATTGCAATGAACTAACTACACACTGGATACTATTGGAAAGAAATGGAATTCGAGAACACTTAATTGGTGAACCAGCACATAGAAAAATAGACAGTGGCTCAACAAAATAAGGTGATGCTTCATGATGAATGGAGGAAAGAATGAAGCTGTCAGAGATTTCATTTTACTTGGATTCACAATTAACAGCTCAGGAAGCAACAGTCAGGATATTAAAGTAATAACTGCATTGTACAGATCTGCTGCAAAAAGACCTCTTGAAGTGTTAAAAAGCAAAGATGCCATTTTGAGGACTAAGGTGTGCCCAGCCCACACCTTCCTATATTCAATTGCCTCACTTGTGGGCAAGCTGGACAATGAATAAGGAAGGGTGGACAATAATCGACTCCTTTAAATTAAGATGTTGGCAAAGAATATTCAATATAACAGGGACTACTGAAAGAGTGAGCACATTTGTCTTGGGAGGAGGAAAGGCAGAATATTCCTAAGAAACAAGAGTGGGAAAATTTTGCATCATGTGTATTGGACATGTGTGTGGAGAAGGACATATGCTTAGCAGAGTGTCAGTGAACCCGGAGGAGGAAGACCCTCCATAATGGAAGTTGACTCTGTGGCTGCGAAAATGTGCTCACCATCGTCATCATTGAGAGAATAACACAGCACGGAGTATGATTTTGTGTTGCTGTACACTATGATGAGGCAATGTGAGTCAAAATTGACTCATGAACTCTAACAATAATAATAGTCACAAGCATAAATATAAATAGTAAGAGCTTGAAAGAAAGGCAAGTATATAATATTTTCAGTTTCCTGAGCAATGAGGTATCTGGAAACAATTCTGTTTAATATCACATATATCAGATATAGACTATAATATAAATAAATTCTCTTGAAGAAAGCCAAATTTCAACCAACTCTTACCACATCTTTTTCCTGACAGCTAAGAGTTGCGGATGATATTTTTAAGACACTGTGTGCTTGGAAATGGTATCACTTTCTCCTCACAGTTCACTATTTTTGGCACAAAACAGCAGTATTTTAATAGTTCAATTTCTAATAGTCAGAGCTTAGGCAAAGTCTCTAATTTGTAGATTTTTTGTTTCTTTCTATTGTCACAAGTAATGGACAATTAATTCATTTATGTTTCCCTATAGCTGCAAGTTGATTTTTCCCACTTCCCACCTGTGCAATTAAGGTGGATGTTATTAATTTTCTGCTAAAAATTGCTGCCCAAGGAGTTCTTCATAAAGCAATAGTATTTTCTTTAAGGGTGTTCTGAAACCAGTAATTGGATTAAAATTTCATTTTATAATTTTAAAAGCAAACTGGATTGATCTATGAAAAGTGATATTTCATCCAAAATGAACTCTTTAGAGTCAGGTCAATTGTGCTATCTCACACTAACTGAGATCTAAGGAATTGGAAAGCACAGTCTACTACGGGACATCTGAAAATTGTATACTCTTCCTAGACATGACAACATTATTTTTAATATTCATGATTATTAAGATGTTTGCTGCTCCAGGATTACCTGCAGCTTCCTTTGCTCCATTGCTCCTGGTGACAAGCTTCTTGATTAATCCGCATTGTAGATGGTAGAAACGTGTTTTTTTTTAATTTAAGTCATTTTATTGGGGTGCGGGCTCCGACAAATCTTATCGCAATCCATACATGCATCTTTTGCATTAAGCACATTCGTACATTTGTTGCCCCCATAATTCTCAAAACATTTGCTTTCCACTTGGGCCCTTGGATTCAGCTCCTCATTTTTCCCCTCCCTCCACGCTCCCCATTCCCTCATGAAAGGTTGATAATTTATAAATTATTATTATTCTATCATATCTTATACTGCCCGACATCTCCCTTCACCCACTTTACTGTTGTCCATCTCCCAGGGAAGAGGTTATATGTAGATTGCTGTAATCAGTTCCCCCTTTCTACCCCACCTTCCCTCCACCCTATCAGTATTGCCACTCACACCACTGGTCCTGAGGGGTTCATCTGTCCTGGATTCCATGTCCTTCTAGTTCCTATCTGCACCACTGTGAATCCTCTGGTCTAACCAGGTTTGTCAGGGAGAATTGGGATTATGATAGTGGGGGTTGGGGGAGGAAGCATTTAGGAACTGGAGGTAAGTTGTGTGTTTCATCAATGCTACAATGCACCCTGAGTGACACATCTACTCCCCACTACCCCTCTGCAAAGGGATGTCCAGTTGCCTACAGATGGGCTTTGGGTCCCCAACCCGCACTCCCCCTCAGTCAGGATGATATGATTTTTGCTTTTTGGTGCTTGATGCCTGGACCCTTTGACCCCTTGTGATCACACAGGCTGGTGTGCTTCTTCCATGGGGGCTTTGTTGCTTCTGAGCTAGATGGCCGCTTGTTTACTTACAAATCTTTAAGACCTCAGACACTATATCTCTACGCGACCCGTCAGTCTTCTTCACCACACTTACTTATGCACAAATTTGTCTTCGGTGTTTGTGTGGAGAAGGTGAGCACACAATGATGATTTTTGTTCTTTGGTGTCAGCTACTGATCCCTTCAACACCTCGTGATCACACAGGCTGGTGTGCTTCTTCCATGTGGGCTTTGTTACTTCTGAGCTAGATGGCCACTTGTTTACCATCAAGCCTTTAAGACCCCAGGCACTACATCGTTTGATAGCCGGGCACCATCAACTTTCTTCACCACACTTGCTTATGCACACATTTGTCTTCAGCGATCTTGTCGGGAAGTGGGTATCATGGAATGTCCATTTAGTCAAGCAAAGTGTTCTTGCATTGAGGGAGTATGTGAGTGGAGGCCCAATGTCCATCTGCTAACTTGCTACTAAACCTATAAATATATGCCCATAGTTCTATTTCCTCATCATCATATCTAAATATATTTACATATGTACATGCCTGTATATAGGCCTCTCTGTATGCCCTTTGCCTCCTACTTCTTTCCTCTATTTCCTTTTGCTTTCCTCTTGTACCACTATCATGCTTAGTCTTCATTTGGGTTTCAGTAATTCCTCTCAGTTACATTACCCTTGATCACTCCCTTCCAGGCCTCCGACCCCCTCCTTGCCACTGGTTATGAACCCCTCATTGTTCCCTTGTTCCTGGGTTGGTTAACACCACGTCCCTTCCCCCACATCCCCCTCTCCCGGGTCCTCCCGGAACCATTGGTCCCATTGTTTTCTTTTCCACATTGTTTATCCAGCCTATCTTATCTAGATAGACCTGCAGAGATAATAATAGGTACATGAAAACTCCACAGTGACAACGTGACACATAAAAACAAAACGATGACAGCAGCAACAACAAAAAAACCAATGACATAAAAATGTAAAAGAAGGAAAAAATAGAAAGAAAAGCCTGTAAATAGTTCAAGGTCTGTTTGTTGACCTTTAAGAATGTTTTCTAGTCGTGTCTGATGGAGCGCCATGCCTTGGCAACCAAAGCCTATTTTTGACACTCCCTCAGGACGTCCTTGTTTTGCTTCCTTTGCTGTTCTATTGCACGCCCTTAGTGTTGCCTTGGTGTAGTGGGGTCAGCTCGCTCACACATTCTACACTGAGTCTCCAATGTTGTCCCATGTAGGGCTATGGGCCAGTGCAGGATCTTGCATCTCGTAGTGAGGCCGGCCATATGGTCCTTTCTGTGCATTGATTGCTCTGAGCTGGGCTATTGTCCTCAGGGCTTGGTGGGCCAGGGCGTTCTCCACTCCCTTCTTCCCCCTCATTTGTTTCCACTTCCATCTGGATATGGTAGGTCAGCTCCTTTCCCAAACCAGATGGTCTATTGTCTTTTTCTGTGGCACACCTTTCCATGGTACGGGTCAGGCTGATTGTCGTTGGGGCCGACCATATAGTCCAGCCTGTTTATGAATTCCTCCACATGTTACATTGCCCTCCTCCTTTGGTGCATCATGGTGTGGTCTGTATGCACATTCCTATTCTGTGGGGACACAACCAATACTCTCTCCCTGGGTGGATTAGTGCCCTGTTCCCCCTATGTCATCATCTCAGTTTCTCCCCACCCCGATTCTCCCTCCTCCTTCCCCCTTTCCCCTTCTTTATGATGGACTCACATGTACCTCCCTAGGTGTGGTCTGCCTCCCCCCTCCCCACTACCCATGCTTCCACCCGTTTATTGCAAGATAAATGTCTTTTCTTCTTCTATTCCTGCCGTGCTGATTGTACTTACCTCAGGGGACTTATATTTTATACCTGTCCTTTTGAGATTGACTTATCTCGCTTAACATGATTCCTTCCAAATCTTCCCATGAAATAACGTGTTTCATGTGATCGTCTGTGCTTTTCAGTGCTGCATAATACTCCATTGTGTGTATGTGCCAGTTTACTAATCTAGTCGTCTATCAATGGAAACTTAGCCTGTTTCCAAGTAGATACAGTGTAACTAAATAAGTATTTAATGACTTTTAAGCTCTGGCCTCAAAACCAATGAACATATTTTCTTAATAATATTAAAAATCCTTCTCAGCAAAATAAAAAGCAAAAGAAATATTGAATGTATTTGAACTTTAAAATATTAGAATTTATTTTTTCAAAGCAAGGTGATTAAAAAATCACCACTATCACATTGATTCTAACTCATAACAACCCAAAAACAAGGTATATAGAGAGAATTAATATGTGTTAGCATAAAACATTAAACTTGAAACAATGAGGTTTGGATTCACTCACTGCCAGCAGATCAATACTGACATATAGGAATGGTATAGGTCAGGGTAGGCAAAAATTTTGTCTGCTGGACTAAGATGTGTCATAAAAAGTAAAACAAGTATGAAAATAGCAACAAGAACAAAAAAAACCATTGCAGTTGACACATTTGTCATTAATATCAAAGGAACTTATTCCTTTCTCAAACACTGATCCATCATGCTTATCTCATACTTGAACTTGTAATAACGCCATCCTTGCCTACATTGCAAACTGCCAAAATCCTTAAAGTCATGTGTTACCCAACACTGTCCCTAGGTCCACGGTCCAGGAATTTTGAACATTTTCTAATTTTGAGTATTCAGCCTGGTAAACTCTTAGACTCATCTCCAGTTATGATCCCACGGCTAATCTTTTAACTTGGTAATTGAATCTGGCTTCTTGTGTTCCTGTCCTTGAGTTTACTTTTGCATGCTGGTGTTGGCTTAAATTCTTATTTGTTTCTTTGACCCAGACTTCTTCAGGTGTTTAACCTACTTTATAGACCTCATAAACCTTGAGAAACATCTGCCTTTTAGCTTCACTTGGGAAGACTTCAGGCATTATCTAGACCTCAGCTACAATTGCGACAGAATAGACTTGTGTAGGATAATGTGGTCTCCTTGTGCTCCTGTAGTTTTGTGTAGTTGATCAATGCTGTGTGTGGAAAGACAGCATCTTGTGGTTATCTTTTTCCTGTTTTAATAGCCCACAGTGGAAAATTTCATTTCCTTCCCAATACAGGCAAAAGTACAAACAAACAGACAAAACAAAACTGAACAGCCAGGACCATTTGGAAGAGCATGCCCAAGACCTGTGAAAGAGCAGAAGCCACTAACATCAGATGTGCACGAAATTGTGGTATGGAGACTCAGAAAACAGCTCTAAGATTATGGGGTACCTTCTCCTCATTTGATCCAAAGATATGAGGCTTCAGACAGAGAGACAAGTGAGCTGACTTTCTGATCCATGGAGGCAAAGGTCAAGGGACCTGAGAGATGGAGGACCCAAGAGAGAGAGGTGGCTGTTGGCTGAGTAACCAACAGCTGTTGTAGACATGACTGTATCTGTGTTAGTTTGGGTAGACTAGAGAAGCATAATTCATAGACACACATATGTGTATAACAAAGAGCTTTATATTCAAGAACAACTAAATACTGAACTGATTACAAGGATCTACATATAACCTCCTTCCTGGGGGATGGACAACAGAAAAGTGGGTGAAGGGAGACGTTGGACAGGGCAAGATAAGACAAAATAATAATTTATAAATTATCAAGGATTCATAAGGGAGTGGGTAGCGGTGAGGGAGGGGAAAAATGAGGAGCTGATGCCAGGGGCTTAGGTGGAGAGCAAATGTTTTGAGAATGATGAGGGCAATTAATATACAAATGTGCTTTACATAATTGATGTATGTATGGATTGTGATAAGAGTTGTATGAGTCCCTAGTAAAACGATTTTTTTTAAAATTGGATATTAAGAAAACATCCCATCCCAGCTCAGATCAAGTCCATAAGTCTGATATTAGCCCATGTGTACGATATCAATCCATATATTCCTCTTCAGACTCACACAATACATGCAATGACACCAAAAGCAGGGAGATCGCAGTGGGTGGAAAGTCTTGTGGGTCCAGTAGCCGTTGAAGCATCTCAGTGATAGCAGGAGTTTTCACATGGCTCCTCCAGCTCTAGGGCTCTAGCTGCAACAGTGTAGCTCCATCTGGCTTTTCATCAGTAATGTCTCACAGGGAGTGAACATGTGAGTGAGCTATTTGTCTCCTTGGTGCCTCCAAATGAGGTCATCAAGCTGTGACCTGATTGACAGGCTAAACTCCACCCCTTCACTCTTAATAGTTTCAAATTGACAATAGATTACATAATAACCGCAGTATCCTTATTTTTTGCCGATTCTAGCTTGTGGTAAACTGGCTTCTGGCCGCAGGATGGCTCTGGGTCGTAGGACGCTGAGTGTGCCGGGACAGTGGCGTGAAGACTTTTAAATCCAAGGTCATGGCAAAACATCTGAAGTTCATTGCCAGGACAGTGATGGTACAGGAAGGAAATATGGCAGGGGTCTACAGGACCCTCGACAGAATCCTCACCATGGACGGACTCATTGAGGACATTAAGCAAAGGCGGCATTATGAGAAGTCATACTGCAGAGACAGCGGGAAAGCTACGAAACCTGCCGTAGGATCTACAATATGGAAATGACTCAAAAGATCAAAATCGGGTGGATCCTTGGCAGAGCTCATGAGGGGATTTGAGTCTCGAATTCTTTTCTGGAACCCATTTCTCTAACCTTTCCCTACAATAAAGCCCATCACACGTGTGTAAGAAAGCCTGCATGTACAGAGGTTCCACTTGTCATCAGTGGGCCCTCTGTTTTATTAACTGAAAAAGAAACAGCCAAAAGTAGCATTTGAGGAGTACTGAGGAAATATTCTAACGTATAGAATGTATTTATTGCGCAGGGGCTTCAAAAATCGCGGCAAAATTACATGAACCTTTTGAAGTCTGTTCATATTTTTCACTCAATTTTTATGACATCTAAGCAAGAACCTTATATGTTAATGCTTTATTGAACTATCCCTCGACTGTGACTTCTCCCCCACCCCACCCCAAACATTTCCATAAAGAGTATAAGCAGCATGTACGTATTTGGAATAAATTCTGCTTCTGAAACACCAAACAAACATGTGGTAACCTATTAACTTACCTAATAATCACCCTTAATTTTGGAGAAAAATAATGAAAACAACAATAGCTTAACAAGCAAACAAAACCAGCAACCCCATACAGAAAAATAAACCAGAAATCAAAATTCCAGATTGTCTTGCTTCTCTTGCTACTAGGTTAAATATATGACTTTACATAGTTACATGTGTAATGTGAAAATTCCCAATAAAATACAACTGCATAAGATTTTGGTTTCTATCGAGCATAATGGGAAAAGAGACCAAACACAAGAATCTCGTTAGCTGAGATGACAGCAAAAGCAATGTATTTCTGAAGCAGGTAGCTGTGGCAAAGAGCCTTGGTTCACAGTGGTTCCAATCTCACGATGAGTCAGAAACAATGCAAGGGTCGTACCAGTGGTCGTACCTAGGCTATTCTTCAGTGAAGTTTTGGGACTTGTTCCTTGTAACTTCCACCTAAATTCTGCTTATCTTTGCTCACAGTGTTTCAGAAAGCTACCCACATGTCTTAATTAACCCCTTTCTACTTAAGTAAACAGAGTGGCTATCCTATAGCCTGTTTCCAAGGACCATGGCCAAAATCACATTCCTTAAGAACATGAATGAGGTTAAATGATTATTAGGGAATAGGATATCTATAATTATGAATAACAGCCAAAAGTTAGGCTACACTGTGAAGCATACTGGTTATTTCAAAGTCCCACTGGATTTTCTTTGGTATAAATTAGGAAGAGTAAATTTTAAGCAGAATTTAAGAAGTCAAATAGGTAATATGCTAACAGAGGAAAGCAACCTTTGGAAAAAGAGAATCCCTTCGAGCAGGACAATGAGGGTGGACCAGGCAGGCATCGTGTCTAACTTAGAGAAGATTTTGAAGTCCATAGGAGTTGAAAAAACAAGCCAAAAATCTGTTATTTGACCAAATTTATGGAATGGTGTAAGTTCTAGTTCAAATTTTTAAAAGATGTGATGCTGCAGCCTGGTTAGTCCTACAGAAGCAAAGACAAATTAAACTCTGTGAAAAGTGTCAATGCATATGTTTTCAACATTTACATTCACTTCCTTAAAAATTAATATTACATTTAAAATATGTTTTTAATCCATGTGAGGACGCTGAAAATGAACCTTGGGCTTCCTCGGTCATCTGCAGCCTTCTGCAAAGCAGGTACTCAAAGTCTAAGCTCTGACACCATTCCTTCCTTCAGATTTGGATTTTACTATAATCTCTGAATATGGCTGTGAATAGCCTTGCTATCAGACAGAGAGCATTGCAAAATTGATTTTGGTAGATTTAGTTAGGTTATACTTTGTAATTTGATTTCCTTTTTGATCCCATTTTAAAGCTGTTTCAGTTTTAAATAGTTTTTCATTTATTTTCAATTGAGTTTCTTTTCTATATTTTGTGTAGTCATTATGGTTGGTAATTTTGTTTCTTTGTTCATATCTCGCTTGTGTTATGTGTGATTTTTCTGTAGATGAAATCCAGGAGAGGTAGATCTATAGAACTAGTAGCTGGATTGATAATTGTGTAAGGACATTGCAGTGGGAGAATGAGGAAAATAGGGAGCTAACCAGGATACAAAAAGAAAATGTTCTGAAACTGATGTGGTAAAGATTGCAGAACTCTTTTTAATGTAACTTAATGAATGACTAAATTGTGTATGTGAAACATACACAAATAAAACTATTTTAAAACATATATTTTAGAAGAGTTTATGGAAAGACCTTTAACAGCTGTGATAGGAAATATAGAAATTATAAAGTAATAATATTGGATTGAAAATTACAAATAGTATATAAATTGCTCCTACAATTTAACAAGGAAAAGACCACCCAATAAGAAAATGGCAAAAGACCTTAATAGACATTTTAGTAAAAGGATTACCACAGATGGACAACAAACAATTGAAAAAAACTAAAAACCAAAAATCATACCCACTGCTGTTGAGTTTATTCCAACTCAATGCAAACTTTAGGATAGAGTAAAACTGTCCCCTGTGTTTCTGATTCTTTATAGGAGCAGAGAGACCCGTGTTTCTTCTGTGTTGCAGATAGAGTGTGCTAACTGCTGGCTTTGTGGTTAGCAGCCCAACACATAACCCACTATGCCACCAGGCCTCCTCCTTAGTCATTCAAACACAAACTCAACAAGAAAAGTCAGTGGCATCGAATTGATTCAGACTCATGGTGACACTCTGGGACATGTGGGTTTCCAAGCCTGTAAATAATGTAAGGGGTAGAACACCTCATCTTTCTTCTCTGGAACAATATAATCTACTAGATCACCAGGACCTCATAGCATTATAGAGATTCAAATCAGTATCACAATGAGATTGCACTACACTCACATTGGAATGACTAAGACAAAAAAAATGAAGAAAATAATATATGTTATTGAGGATGTGGAGAAATCAGAGAGGAAAGGAGAAGATAGGAGAGCAGAGGTAACAGAGATGAGGGAAGTGCAAACGTATTTCTGTCTCCCTCACTACTCACTGCCATGTGTTGATTCTAACCCACAGTGACTCTCTTGGTCAGAGTAGAACCACTCCAAACAACCTTCACAGCAGCAAACTGCCTCATCTTTATCCATGGAGAGTGGTTGCTGGCTTAAAGCTGCCAATCTTTTCATTAGCATCCTAACCCTTAACCCACTGAGCTACCAGAGCTCCTTCACTCTTGGATAAGAAGTCCAAATAAGTTTATAAATTTGTATGTTTCAAACTGGAACCTTATTAGCAATACTTTTTTTAACCCACACTCATTTATAAATAATCACTTTGTGGAGATAATTGGGCAGCAAACACAAAAATATATAACGAATAATACAAACAACATGGGATCACTTTCAACCCTCTTCAAATGATTCGCCTCCTTCAAAATTCCCACTTTTCTTACTTATAAGAAACTTACTTTTCCACAGTGCTGGAGTCCAAAATTCAAACTTTGGATCTCAACTGTATCAGTTCCTCCTGTGAGTTTCTTTCTTACTTTCTAGTGTCTGCCAATGATTCTTAATATTAACTTGTTTGTAGATAATTCTGTTATCTGTCCTAAGAAGATCTCTTCCCCAACTCAAAGGCCTAGCCTCTAGTCCCGCCCTCTGGGGTGGACCTTGCTGGGTGCTGGACCCTGGCCTTCTAGTCAATCCTTGTCTTAATCAACTATTTGATCCTCTTCTTTTAACAGCTCCATTAAATTCTCTGAATTGAAGCACACTTATATAGGCATCTTTAACATTGGGAGCCAGCAGGAGTTTCCACTGATTCCCCTTAAGCTTCAATAATGCTGCTTTAGAATCTTTTTCCTTTGCCTCTACTGCATCAGTGTTTGCTATATACATTCCATTTCTTAGTAACTATCTAAAAACCTCCATTATGCTGGGCTCAGAAGGAACACCTGTTGATATATTGCCCAAGAACAGGTCATTGAGTACCCTAAGGAGCAAAATTTTACTTTGACACCCCCAGATTCACGATGAGTTTTATTTGACTCCCGAGCAACTATTTTGTTTGTTTTATTTTGCTTTTTCTCTAAAACTGACAACCACACTCAGCACTGTTAACAAATGAAGTCATTAGGAAATGGCTTTAAATGAATACATGCTCTATAGAAATCGCCACTCTCCAAGAGTCTGGAACTCTGAGTCAGAGACAGCAACCAGCGCAGACTATATTACATGATGGACTCGAAACTATTTCTTGAGAAGTGTTTGCATGACTTCAGTCCTCACCAGACCACATTATTATCTGTTGTAATATAATCAAAAACAAAGATGGGGAGGTGTTTCTGTTGCTGTTGTTTTGACATGGCACAAAATCACATTTATGTTTATCAAAACAATACATTCCTGAACCCAAAATAGGACATTGACTAGATGCCAGTGAGTTTGATTTACATGAAAACACACACAGACTTCAAACAAAATTTTTTTAAAACTTTAAAATTGCTTTTTATTAAGCTATCCTTTCATTTTTAAAGCTTTTTCTAGTCTCTCTCTTATTTTCTCTCACTGCCTCCCTCTCCTGTGCTTCCCTTTGTGTCTTTGTTTCTTTTGTATGTTTCTCTTCTTCCCTGCCTTTCTGTCACCTTTTAAAAAAATCCCTATAAATATTTACAGTGTATTTTAAACCACAGTAAATTAGTTTTTCTCCCTGAAAGAAATCTCAGTCTCTTGGGAGCTGAATGACATGCTTAAAGGCTCATATTAAACAGGAACTGAGGAAAAAGTGCCAAGGGTGTGCAGATGAAGGCGAATCCATTCCTACCTTGAAGAGTCTGCAAATGGTCCACAGAATGAATGACATTTGAACTAATTCTAAAAATTGTATAGGACTGTAGAAGCAGCTTATGCTTCCAATTTGAAATAACCTTATATATAAAAAATTGTTATTATATCTGTATAGCCTAAACTATAAAATAATTTATTGGATGGTCGAGCACAAGAGGAGGGTCCTCCAAGAATCTTCACTTAGTTCAATAAAACCCAGGTCAACTCTCATTTTACTTTTCTTAGCCTTAATACCATACACTTAGGTGTTTACATTTATATGCTATGCCCTTTGCTCATCAAGTCATTTAATAAATGTTAACATTACTGCACTCAGTATATATCAACCCAAAGATATATATTGAATACTGGCTTGGGGTCAAACACTCTTCTAGGCTTTGGTATATCAATTCTAAAAAGATACCATCCCTACCATCAAAGAAAGCATGAAGTCTTATAAGATAGAGCCAGCAACTAGGAAAATAAGCCAAAAAGTAAAAAATTACAAATTAGAAAATATGTTTTAAATATAATAATTTGAATTTAGTGAGGGGAAAAGCGTAAGGAAGCACACTTAATTAGGGATACATGGTAGGTTCATTTGAAGAAGTGACATGAATGGAGGCAAGGCAGATGTCAGGCCTTTTCCCTCCTTCTGATTTTTGCAAGCCTACAAAGATGGCCCAGCTGGCAGGACTACTTTGTCAGGTAGAGTGCTATCAGACAAAAATGTAAGAGGAGTATATTAAGACAGGGCAGTCAAGGATTAATTGTACCTCCTCAGCTCCAAGTCCCCTATAATAAGACCCAGAGGCTGATTGACTCATTCCTTATTGAGTTAATGGGAAGTGTCTGGCCCTGTCATAATTTTCCCAGAGTACCCATAAACAGCGGCAAGATGAGAATTGCCACTTCACAAGGTATAGGCCTTATCACACTATGAGTGGTCCAAGCCCAAAGGATGCTTTTGGGAGTGGGGTTTATAATTCCCAGTTGGAAGTGACAAAGTATTTCAGGATAGGCCTAAGTCAAGAGTAGCATCTGGGTTGAGGTGGGCTTGGAGATTAACACCTAACCTGGGGTTCTTCAGATAAACCTATTGGTTTTTCCTATCTCATACATGCCCATTTTCAGTTTTAATGTTGAGTAAAACTACTTCTATCTCCTTAGTCATAAAAAAAAAGCAGCAAGGAGAATTTATGCTGATAACTGAAGGTAATATAATTATTCCACCCCAAGAAAAAAAAGAAAGCTAAGTTACAAAACTAAATCTACATGCAATAAACGTATTGTATATTGCTTTGTTTAAGCAGAGTCCTCTGTAATTTATGTACAGTACATTAGTTTTCAGCTATTTATATTCCAAAGTTAGACCTTAGGATTCTCTGGTTTTAAGATGATTGTTAGAAATTTAAAGCTTTGAGCAGTTACATAAAGATTTTGACTTTTTTGTTTGTCACTAGATGGAAGAAGATGCAGGCTCAAAGTCTGCTTGGAGAGCTGGGGTTCAGCAATTTGGTAAATGTGTTGGAAAGGAAATTAGACAATGGAGACTCAAGACCATAAGACATTAGCTCATTAGAGATCAATAATTCAAACATGGCTTTCATATTTGTCCATGTCCAGCATGGATTCAGAACACAGAGGGGAATGAGCTGTGTGAGCACCAGTGCCCGGGGCATTCTGGGCTAATAGGGATCTAAAACAAAGTCTTAATCAAAGATACAGGGTCTGAAAACCCTGGTGATTTGGTTTGCACAAGAAGGCAGAGCTTATTATTATCTCTCTTTGTATAGGAGAATGAGAAAAACAAGCCAAAGCTAGGTTAATTAACATGCTCCATGAAAAGAAAACAAAGAGCAAGGGTTTCGATACATATTTTATCCTCTATACTATTCTGTTTCACTTTATTTTTCTTCTCAAGTTCTTCTGTTCCTTTATTTACTAGCCTGTATATTTATTATGTGCCATATGATGTAATAGTAGTAATCAGTGCAGAATCGAGTAAAGGACAAACACAGAGTATGGAGACAGCAAGGTAACTGCAGTTTCAAAAATCAGGGATAGCCACATCAACCTTGCCAAAGGAGTAGGTTTGAGGTTGTAAAAAGTGTACAAGCAGGAACACAATTACTATTAATGTCAACTGAACTCTTCAATTAACAGAATTTTTAGAGGTTTGCCTATTTACGCTTTTGCAGTATAACGTCATTGGTTTATCTAGCCTCTGAAATTATTTTTACTTTATGGGAAATTGACAAGTCTATGATCTTACAACTTTAGAGGCTAGGAATCAAAATTAAGCAACAATTTATAAAGATCTCTAATGGACACCAACCCAAAACCAAACTCACTGCCATCGAGTCCATGCCAACCCAGAACAACTCTATAAGACAAAACAGAACTGCTTTGGGGGCGTCTGAGACTGGATGGAACTCTTTATGGGAGTAGAAAGCCTGCTCTTTTGCAGAGCAGTTGGTGGTAATCCATGATGCCACCTGGACAACTCAAAAGTTAAGTTTTTAAAAAATCACTGCACTTTGAGTCTTGGCTCCACTTTTGTTTCCCGAGGCTTAGTCTGTGAAACAAGAGAAAGAGAAATACGGTTACATATTCTCATGTTTCTTAAAATGTTGACACCTGTATTTTTATTATTTGCACCAGAATTATGAATCATAGATATGATGAGACCCTTTGTTTTGCTTCTGTGGCAAATCTTAGGGTGATTAATGAAGAAAGGTGTCACCAGTGAAGGAAGGGTCACAAACAGGTAGAGAGCATATTTGGAGGTACTGTATAGGGAAATGGACATGGAGACTCATTAGCGTTGAAAATAATAGAGAGGACAGTCAAGCACACAGTCATAATGTCACACCTATACTTAAAAATTAAAACTAATAATGTACTTTGCAAGAGCTTCTTGTTAAATTGTATCATATACAAGTACACGGTTAACACTTACTGACAGAAGATGGTTGCCAAGGAGCATGTATATGGAAAAAACTAAGACTTAATATGTCTCAGTTTCTTTCTAACTTTATATGTCTTACTATGTTTGTGTATGTTCCAAGGGCACTTCCAGGTTATTTGCTTGTAACTTTGGGGAATATTTTAATGGATAAACATAGCTTTCTTGTAAGCACTAAGCAGTCCAGTTTGTCATGGTGTATATGTCAAGTTGGCAAAGCCATGGTACCCAGTTGTTTAGCCAAATACTGGTCTAGCTGCTATCATGTAGTAGTTACACATTATCAAATGAAGTGACCTTGGATAGAAAAGATTATGTTACATGTGAACTGTAATATAATTATTTAATTTGGAATGGAATGGAATCACCTTTCATGATGCAAACTAATATAAAGAAATAAATCAGCTGGGGTCATGTAAATGTAGGATGAACCCTAAACCGAATGACAACTTCTTAGCCTTTTAAAATACCCAGATAGACACAGACATGCAGTCTGATTGAAGAAAGTAAGACCAAGTCAGCTTCTGAACATGCTGTCTTCCCAGGTATGATGAAAGGATTGGATAATGATGAGAATCCATATGTTTGGATTTTTTTTCCAGTTCATGGTCAGTGAAAAAAAGTCAGGCCATATGGTTGCACTATTAAAGAGATACCCATGTGTATCAGGTGTCTGTGAAAGTCGCTTTAGGAATTTAGAGGGTTTGGGGCATTGTATGCCCATCAGGAGGACCCCTGTCCTGGATCAGAAGGTGACTATAAATAGCAATTGGACATGTTAATATGCTCCCAAGAGGTGGCAAATTGGGTCATGAAATGAGTGAGTACTGAGAGTGCTACAGCAATGCATGCAGGGTCTGAATCTGGGCACATCTTTCTTACACCATCTAAGGCACAAAATGTCAACAAGGGCAATATTGTCTACCAGCAAGAAAGTGAAAGCTTGAAAATGACTATGGGACAGATTTCCTAGGGGAAAAACCTGCTATGTTAGTCTGGGTACTTTAGAGAAACAAATCCACAAACTCATACATAAGAGAGAGTTTTATATAGAGGTTAAGTGCACATGAAGAAAACCTTCCAACCCAGTGCTGCCCAAGCTCACACGTCCAACATGAACCCATACGTCTGACACCAATCCACAAAGTCTTCCTTCATCTCACAACACACACGTAATGATGCCGACTGCAGGAGGAAAGCCAAATCAGTGAGCGTGTAAGCATCTCAGCACTGGTAGGGGGTCTCCACACAGTTACTCCAGCACCCAGGGCTGCATCGGGGTAGGTCCATGTGGCTTCTCCTCAGGGATGTCTTGCAGGAAGTGAACATTGCCTGAAGCAGGAACTGGCTAAGGCAGGTGCACCCTGGTCCGACCATCACAAAACAAGAGACCTGAGAACTAGAAAGGCGAGGCTCACCGAGCCATTTATCTCTCCACCCTTCAATTAGCCCCACATGTGTTTATCAGCCAGGTTGGCACAATAAACTAACTAACTCACCTGCATATAGATGGCAGCTTGGTAATGTTGACCAAGGTTATTGAATACAAATGTGTCATCACAGGGATAGATACTTATTCTGGAGTGACTACTTATCTCATGAGAGATCTCATAATTAGATGCAAATACAAAAAACACATTACAGGATTAGAACAAAAAAATACTGTACCAATAAGGCCCAGTAAGTTATATTTCCTCAGAACAAGGGGCACACTTTAAAGTCTACAGGGCACAATAATGTGTCGAGAAATGTCACCCCAAGTCAACATATTGTGTTGCATACCACCCCCAGGTCGTTTAATTTAGGATTGAAATTGGCAATTTAAAGATTTGCTATCTAAAACTAGGGAAGATGAAGGCTTGCAGCCCTGGATCACACACCTTCATGAATGTATGTTTAGATTCAATATAAGGGGGACAAACAGAGGATCACTACTGGAGAATCATGACCCCGTTGATCTGGGGAAGAAGGTCTGAGAGAAGACATTGGTGCTGCTGTACAGTTCTTTTCTACATCACCAAAGTTGCTCTTCTTTTGCTGGATGCTGCAGTTTGCTACCAGGCAGGTGATTAAAGGAGGGCTTATTCCAACTCATGACACTGTAACTTTATCTCTGAACCTCTATAACAGAATTGCCAAGGTACTGATGGGATAAATTGCTTTCCCCCCTTCTAGCAGAATTAGTTTTGCCAGTGAATATGGGTACATCATCTAGTGGTCAAAGTAGATTACTAGTGTTGTACTTATGTAAACCTATCCAACCAATTGAGAATGAACAGAGAGGAAAATATTTACGTGACAGATATTGCATTTGTTTGGCGTGGCCAGGATTCTTATAGTTTGACTGTTGAAACTTCCCCCATGATGTGTTCTAACCTAATCTAAACAACCCCATGATGGAATTTACTGTGAGCGGCAATGCAGATATGAGAGGATTAGAGACTAGTGTGGCATATTCTCTCTGGCCATGGCCCTGCTGAAAATGGAAGGAAGTTTCCTTGGGGATGTGGCCTACTCCTATCTAAGTAGCTTTAGTAGAGATTGTTTTCTCTTTTCCTGCTGGTCTAGATGCTGTGTTTGGCTCGTAGACTTGCCATGTTGCCTGACTGCTCTAGAAACAAGCAGCAGCCTGCCATATTGTGTGCTGAACTTGTATTCATTCAACTCTTCAATCATGAACCTGAGTAGCTACCTAGTTAATCTTTCTGTTTCCTGGTTTATCAGCCTCCAAGAGCAATGTGAGTCAGGAAAATCCATGATACTGACTAATTGAACTTTGTTTAATCAACCTCAGCTTTCACTACTCTTTGGTCTTCCTGCTTCCTAGCTATTCCTTTTTTTTTTTAACAGTGTTTTTGTTGTACCAGATTTAATATTGATTTTTGACATACCATTTATTATCCTATGGGCAGTAACTCAGATATAAATGTTTCAAAGTGCTCAGAACCTCTAGGCTTTGAGATGTGTTTGTGGGGTTAATGATGGTGTGGATGCCAATGGCTGGAATGATTAAGTTATTAAGGCTTAAACAAGTGCTCCAATGCCTTTCCTCTTTTTTTCTCCTATTGCTTATACATTTGTTTCTTCTTTTTTTAATTATAAATCATTATATTGGGGGCTTGTACAACTCTTATCCAATCCATATATTCATCCATTGTGGCAAGCACATTTCTACATATGTTGCCATCATCATACTCAAAGCATTTTCTTTCTACTTGAGCCCTTGGTTTCAGCTCATTTTTCCCTCCCTCCACCTCCCTCTCTCTCTGATGAACCCTTGATAATTTATAAATTATTATTATTTTTTCATGTCTTGAACTGTCCAATGTCTCTCTTTACCCCCTTGTCTGATGCCTATCCCCCTGGGAGGGGGCTATAGGTACATCATTGTGATCGGTCCCCACTTCCTTACCCCACCTTCCCCTTCACCTCCTGGTATCGCTACACACATTATTGATCCTAAAAGGTTTATCTGTCCTGTGTTTCCAGCTCTTTTCTGTATCCATGTACATGTTATGGTCTAGCCAGACATGTATGGTAGAGTTAGGGTCATGATTTGTTCTAATAATCTGACATTCGGAGATGCTCACCTTCCTGATATAATCGCTGAAGACAAAGTTGGTGATAATCAAATGCGGTGAAGAAAGCTGATGGTGCCTGGCAATCAAAAGATATAGCATCTGGGGTCTTAAAGGCTTGAAGATAAACAAGTGGCCATCTAACTGAGAAGCAACAAAGCCCACATGGAAGAAGCACACCAGTCCGTGTGATCATGAGGCGTCAATAGGACCAAGTATCAGGCATCAAAGACCCAGAACCAAAAAAAATTATATAAATGTGAATGAGGGGGAGTACAGAGTGGAGACTCAAAGCACATCTGTATACAATTGGACATCCCCTTACAGAAGGGTCATGGGGAGAAGACAAGTCAGTCAGGGTACAGTATAGCACTGATTAAACATACAGCTTTCCTTTACCGGATAACACTAATGAAACATACAGGTTCTTCCTAGTTATTCTTAACGCTGCTTTCTGGTTTGTCAGTCCCAGATGCCTCATGAGTTTGGAAAATCCTTTACCTTAACATTTGACACACAACTCTGAACTACACTGGACTTAACCACCATTACAACTATGGTGAACCACTTTCTTGGTATAAAATCATATATATGTGTATGTGTATATGTACATATATATGTGCATGTGTGTGTATATATTAGTCACTATTTTTTATTATAACATCTTTATTGCACAAAGCTAGTCCCCTTTATAGAAAGAGTTTTTAAATGTCCCAAATGTTCAAAATCCAAGACACCACACACTTCATCATCAATGATATCGAATTCCTCCTCAGTATTCTCCTTCCTTTCTTAGGGTTCCACAATGTGCTGAAATTGTGGAATTTTCTCACAGAATTCAAATAATCAATGAAATAACTCTTACAGTTGCACTTATAACCCAGTGTAACAATTTACTAGACTGATTGTACTAATATCATCTGGACTGACACAGCACCTGAAGCTGATGTCCTTTCCCAGGATGGAACAGTTTGGGTAAAAAATAAATGATAAATGGAAGGGAAGAGAAATAATGGCTGAGGGGAAAGGAGTGAGTAAATGGGCTACAGGGCAACCAAAGCAAACATGCTTCTGACATCTTAAGAGAGACTCAGAGCAAGGAAACACTTGTGCAGCTAGATTTTTATTAGAGCTTAGAAAAGGTAAATTATGTGAGAGCCTGACCAGATTAATTTGACACCTATCAAAGAACATGATGACTTTTTCCAGAATATTTTGCCCTTAGAACTCTTTGCCCTACTGAAGTAGTAATTGTTAATATTTGTTTTGAACTGTTAAAATTAATGAGAGCAGGAAGGTAATCCTTCAAACACTAAAGGCTCAATGTCTAGAAGAGCCAGGAGATGATTTTCTGTGGAATAAATTACTTAATACAGCTCTTTTGTCTATAGTTCCCCATTTTATGATGTATTGTAAATCCTAGCCTTTATATCAGTGGTTAAAGTCCCATTTGGGGGAGGGTGAGATACTTGTCCTGTTCTTGAGGCAGGATTAGGTTACTACCAGACTCAAGTTAGAACTTTAAGTTCTCTTACATCTAATATATATGAATGCTATGGTGAAGTTCTCTTTTGCTCTGGTTCCTGCATCTGAATCATTGTTCCCTAATTTCTAGTTCTTGGCCTATCATCTGAACCAATTCAGCCTGTCCATGAACCTACCAACATGGATTTGGGTATAACCACAGGAGTGGGGATTGTACACCAGGCTGACACCTGAATCTATGAATCTGGAACTTGCCATAATCCACAACTGTAAGAGCCATGTCATTGATTGTTTGATTTCTGTGAGAAATTTCAGCACCTTTTGGAACTCTAAGATAGGGAAGAGAATACTGAGGAGGGATTTGATGTCACAGACATTGCTCTGGACAATACATTATTTGAGCACTGGAGTGTTGTGCTATTCACATATTGAATTCATCTGAGAAAACAAGAGACCAAAGAAACAGTGACTTAATGAAGCTAACATAATTGATTGCCTTGAAGTGATTATTGCACTGAAAATTATTATAATGAGAATTCTAGGGGCTGGCAATTATTATCTTTAATTCAGATATTCAAGCATTATATAGATGAGTTTTCTTGATCTTTTATCTGTGGTCACCTTATTTTGGCAATATTGCTGCATCTCCTAACAACATTGTATTTGATTCTAGACAGGAAGAAGGGGATTGGTTAGGTCAAAAGTATATACCAGTTGAATCAGACCTTTTAAATTAGATTTCCCAGAAATAGAATTGGTGACTCTCACTCTCATATAATTGGCCAAAACTATGTCAAGTGAACACCTCTAACTGATTATTTGGTTTTTGAGATGGACACATAGCCACTCACATAAAAACAATCTTCTGTTAATAAGGACTGGAGGGAACATGATACCCAGTAGTAAAACAACAGTCTTTTACACAAGTATACATAAATAAACAACTTGTTTTTCTCTGTAATGCTTCATAATGAAAAATGTAGCATTTACATAGCACTTTAAACCTTTTCAAATGGTTTTATATACATTTCCTCAGCTTTATATTAGTTTGCTACACTTTTCTAGTAAACCATTTGAAATATTTATCACTGCCAGTAACTACAAAATCGGAGTTTTCATTCCCATGATTAATGATGTGGTTGTATGTAGTTTTCCTTGTTATTTCTATAATTACTATAACATAATTTCCTTCTGATAATTTTCCCATGACTTGACTAATATTAGTTTGACAAAATTTGCTAAAGTCTTTTACAAATGCCATAAATCCCATTAGAAATTCATTTCTCAAGATACAAAATAGGATGTGTTTTATAGAGCTTTTAACAGAGTCTGTAAGCCTGAGGCAATGGCTTTCAGTTTTGTGTGATATAGGGATCCAGTGGTGGTATTACCTTGGTTTTCTACCACTTTAGACAACAGCCAACACAATTTATTGCCAAATAGAAAAGCATTTGTCATAGAAAATGGGTACTAAATGGTGGGGGAGGAGACGGAGGACATTCTTTTCCTTGATTTTGTTTCACTGAAAACCTTGAGGCAATATCTGAGTGGTTTTTTTTCTCTTCTTCTTCCTTTTCCATTCTAATACATCACCAGGAATTGACAAATGGGAAAAGAGAAGAAAACCTAAATATTTATTTTCAGATATTGTCCTTCTTTTGTTCATAGTTATCAGCAGAGTTAGACGCTACATTATTGCGGTACTTACCAAACTGATTGTCTTGCCAGGCCAGTTTTTCCACCTGAAGTTTTTATAGAGCCTGGCATGTTTTTATACAAATTCTATTTATCTTATTGTCTTTCATTAGAAAAAAGGGATGACTACATTTGGAACGTACCTTAAACATAATCTTAGGTGACCTCAACTCTCAAAAAACTTATAATGATACCACAGAATTGTTTCAGTCTTTGAGTTTTGAAAAGCTTAAATATAACACTTGTAATTTCATTGTACTTTAAAGCTTGTATCTTCTATTTTAATTCAGTGAATTCCATATGCCCTTTTTTTTATTATTCTCGATTTCCCCCCCTGAAATTCCAGCTAAATAAAATTATTATTGTTAGTTTTATATTTTTATTAATATCTTTATTAAATTAACATGTGTTTGTAAGCTGATTATGTTACCAGACTTTTTTGTTTTTATTAAATACTTTTATTGGGGCCTCTTATCACAATCCATACATTCATCTATTGTGTCATGCACATTTGCTTATATGCTGCCATCATAATTTTCAAAGCATTTTCTTTCTACTTGAGCCCTTAATATCAGCTCCTGGACCTTAGGGTCTCCACATCTCCACTCCATGCACCATTCCCTCCCCTTCCCATTGGGTATGATTTTGTTCTGGGTCTTAGATACCTGATACCTGATCTTATCGCCACCTCATGATCACACAGGCTGGTGTGCTTCTTCCATGTGGGCTTTGTTGCTTCCCTGCTAAATGGCTGCTTGTTAACTTCAAGCCATTAAGACCTCAAATGCTATATCTTTTGATAGCCAGGCACCATCAGCTTTCTTCACCACATTTGCTTATGCACCCATTTTGTCTTCAACGACCGTGGCTTCAGTGAAGGTGAGCATCACGGAATGCCAGATTATTAGAACAAAGGGTTCTTGTATTGAGGGAGTACTTGAAATGAGGCCCAATGTCTATCTGCAATCTTAATTCTTAACATATCAATATAGATGTACATAGTTCTATTCCCTCTCTTTATATATAAAAATATTCACATATGTACATGTCTGTATTTAGACCTCTATAAATTTCCTTTGCCTCCCCGTTGTTTCCTCTATTTGCTTTCACTTTCCTCTTGTCCCACCATCATGTTCAGCCTTCATTCAGTTCTAGAAATTCCTCACTGCTATACTGCCCTTGATCTAGGCATGCCATGCCTTTCTCTCCATTGATATTAGTTCACTTGTTGTTCCCTTGCCCTTGGGTTGGTTCCTTTCTTCTTTCCTATTTCCCACCTCCCCACCTCCCGTATCCATCCCAGAACCATTGGTCCTATTCTTTTCATCTCTGAATTGTTTATCCTGCCTATCTTATCTAGATAGACATGCAGAGACATTAATAAGTGCAAACACCAGGCAAAGCCAAACAAAACAACAAAGGAAGTCAAAATCAGCAAAACAATAAAAACAACTAAAAAAATGAAAACAAAATAACAGCAACAAAAAGAAAGCCACTGACAGAAATGGAAAAGCCTATAAATAGTTCAAGGTCTGTCTGTTGGCCTCTATAAGTGCCTTCCAGTTGAGTCTTACCAGACTTAATTAATAGCAAATTTCACATTGAGAAGGAATGCCTTAAATTAATCAACAACTCTGTTGTTTCAGAAATAAAATTACTTTAAGAATAAATTTAAAATCTTAATGTTTTACTATTAGGGATATTTGTGAATATATGAGTAATTACACATTTTATTAACTGTTTTCACCTTATTACTTGAATATTTTGTCAAATACTTGACAATTATATTTCATTTGTCATTTTACAATATTCAGGAGTCACATAGGATATGATTCTTAAATCATACATTTAGAAAACAGTCTAAAAATAGTGATTTATTCATTTGGAAAATGGAAGTGTTATTATTAAAATCCTTAAAACCCTTAACCTTACATGTAACATCAAATCAACTTCCTCAAACATAACATCAACCCCAAACCTATACCTTCAGTTCAATTTTGATTTGGAGTAGAAATGCACCATAGGGTTTCCAAGGCTATAAATTCATACAGAATAAGACTGCTACATCTTTTTCCCATAGAGCAGCTGATTTTAACTGTAAACTTTGCAGTTTTCAGCTGAGTGATTAGTCACTACCGGACCAAGGTTCCTTTACATATATTAATCACTCAACAAAAAGCATGTGTGTATGTGTATGTTCTTTCTTTTTTTTTTAATTAAAAGATCATTTTATTGTGGACTCTTACAATTCTTATAACAAAGCATACATCAGTTGTATCAAGAATAGTTTTACATATGTTGCCATCATTCTTTTCTAGACATTTACTTTCTGTTGAGCCTGTTGTATCAGCTCCTCTTTATACCCTCCCTGCCCCCACCACCTCATGTTTCCTTGATAACTTATTATTATTTTCATATCTTACACTGACCACTGTCCCCCCCTCCCCATGGTTTCTGGTGTTCATTCCCCTAGAGGGGGTATGTGGTTATTTGTCAATCACTATGATTGGTTCCCCCATCCTCCCCTCCTCTGCACATCTTCCCCCTCCCCTTCTGGAATCGCTATTCCCATTCCTGTTCCTGGATTCTGTGTGTCATGAGCTCTTATCACTTATCTGTACCTGTGTACATGCTCCTGTCTAGTCTGAAGAGAGAGGAATCACTGAGGTCATATGAGTGAGGGTGAGGAAGCCTCAAGGAACCAGAGGAGTATTGTGTGTTCCATCCATGATTTACTATGCCCTGATTGACTTATTCCTTCCCTCTGACACCTCTTTGGGGAGATGTCCCATCGTCTACAGATAGGCTTTGGGTCTCTGCTCTGACAAAACCATGAAGGAAAAAGAACAAGGGAACATCTAGACCCCATACTAGCACATCAAGTCCAGGGGATGACGTCCCTGCACAGAGATGCTAAGGCACAGAAAAGACTGTAGAGCCAGCTGACAAGAGCTCAATATGTGTTGTCACCTTACTGGAACATACCATGACAGACAACAATACTGGGGACACACAGTGGAAAGCTAGTCTGGTCTGAACAACCCTCCACCCTCCACCCCCACAACAGGGAAAACCAAGAAGGGAACATAGCAGATCAGCAACAGAGCAAAGCCAAGCCACAAAGGCCCTACAGAGCCCCTTCCTGGAATTCCCCCAGGAGCAGTAGGGAGATAGTCATGAAAATCAGTGGACATATCTGGAATTATATTTGAGTTTTTTTTCTTTCCTTTTCAATCTCTTGCTTTCTCTTTGTTTGGTCCACATTGTTGTTGATTTGCCTACCTATGTAAGATCAGTATAGGAAGCAAGCTCAAGGAGAAAGCAACACAACCAACAGTCCCAGAGGGACTTGGGGGGAGAAGGAGATGGGAGAAGGCAGCAGTGAACAAACAACACCATAGACAGAGGAACACCTAAGAAATTAAAATCAACAAGGACGACATAGAAATCCTGGGGGTGTTGGAGCAACAGCAATCTAGCTGAGAGGAATTGCTAAGAGGCAGAAGTAGGGTGAGCATAATGGTGGGACAAAAGAAAGATAAAAAGAAACAGAGGAAAGATGTAGGAAGCAAAGCTATGGATAGAAGTACAAGCATAGGTGTGTACATATGTAAATACATTATTCCATAAAAATAGAGGAATTGGCCTAAGTACATCTATTTATATGGCCTAAGTACATCTATTTATATGGCCAAACACTGTGGACAGACTTTGGGCTCTGCTAATACCCTCTCTGCATACAAGATCACTGTGTTCTAACAAATTGGCACTCTGTGATGCTAACTCTCCTGGCACAATCACTGAAGACAAAATGGGTGCATAAGCAAATGTGGTGAAGAAAACGAATGGTGCCTGGCTATTAAAAGATATAGCATCTGAGGTCTTAAAGGCTTGAAGTTAAACAAGAGGCCACCTAGCAGAGAAGCAACAAATCCACATTGAAGAAGCACACCAGCCTGTGTGATCATGAGGTGTTGTTGGAACTGGGTAACAGGCATCAGAAGACCCATAACAAACAAACATATTGTTGAGAATGTGTGTGTTCTTTATGGAAGCCGTTTGCCACATCGTTCTTCTGAGGACAGCTGATAGGTTAATAGTCAAGTTCTGTAACCACTGTGTAAACAGTCTTCCTTGTATCTTAATTTTTCATATCACCCATAAAAAGAAGTTGTAGGGTGCAGACATACATAAAATTATGATTTAGACATGGAAGACAGACAAAGGAACTGTAGTAACAAAAAGCTTTATGGGTAATTAGCAATGTTCTAAGCAAAATTTTGATAGATGATATAGTACATTATTTACTGTATATCTAATTAAAAATTGAAAGTTAGTTTGACTTATCAAAAAGATGCAATATAAACCATTATTCAACTAATATTTCTTTAGGACATAGTTCTCTGATATCTGTACTAAGGCTTCCTTGAGAGTTTTAAGACAAGTATTTAAAGTACTTTATTTAATACCTTTATGCCTAGACATGCTTGGATCTCATTTAATTACTTTAAAATAAGAGGTAAAAATAGTATTTAATTTGTTCATGCAATGAGGACCTTTGGTTGCACAAAAGTTAAGATTTTGCCAATTTACAAAAAGGTCAGTAGCAACTGACATCTCCATGTGAGAATGTTGCAAGTGGTTTCCATAAAGATTACACACAGGAAACCCTATAGAGAGAGTTATATTTTGTTTATAGGTCACTGTAAGTTGCAATTGACCCCATGGCATACAACACTACATGTATCATTATAAAATATTAAATAGCTAAGTTAATAATAAATGTACATTATGAACATTACTATTATAACCACTGAATTGTGAAAGTCTATTAAATCTTTAAAATTTTAGAATAGTTCTTGATTTACAAAAAATTTGCAGAAATAGTCTTCACATATGACACACACACACATATACACACACACATTCATCATATGAAATAAAAATATTGATACATTATTGTTGTGCTGTTGTTAGGTGCTGTTGAGTTGGCCCTTATGCATAATGCTGTGAGATGTTGTCCCATCCTGTGCTGTGCCATCTTCACATTTGTTGCTGCAGCCACTGCGTCAGTGGATCTCATTGAGAGTATGTCTTTTTATCATTGTCCCCTACTTTGCCAAGCGTGATGTCCTCCTACTCCAGGGACTGGTGCTTCCCTATGATGTGCACCGAGTAAGAGAGTCTCACTATCTTTGCTTCTAACAGTAATTTTCCAAGACTGATTTATTAGTTGTTCTGACAGCCTACATTATATTCAATATTTTTGGCAACACCTCAATGAACTTTTCTGCCCTCCGTTTTCGTTTCCTAACTTTCATTATGCATATGAAGTGACTGAAAATATTTCACTTGGGTCAGGGACAACTTAGTCATCAAAATAACATCTTCATATTTTAAGATTTTAAAGATATATTTTTCAGTGCAATGTTATTTGATTTCTTGACGGCTGTTTCCATGGACGTTAATAAAAAAAGCAAAACACCAATTTTTGCTGTAGAGTCAATTCTGACTTATTGTTGTCTGAAGAGTTATCAGGTAGAGCTAATCTCCACAGTTTTCTTATTAATAATCTGTAGGGAAGCCTGTTCTTTACAATCCCACGGTGTTGGTTCCAAGTGCCAACTGTTTGGTTAGCAGCCCAGCACACAATGTTTGTGTCATCAACAGACTTTTTAACCAAATAAAGTTCATACTTTAATTTTACTTTATTAGTACTCACCTAATGTCTTTTGTTTGGAGGAGCCCACTCAGTATGCCACATTTCCTTTACCTGGCTGTAGTGAAGGATTTATTAAAATAACAACAAAGAAATAAACAACAACAAAAATAAGCACATTCTTACTCATTAACTGGTGGCCATTACTAAGATAGATAATTTTTTGAAGTCGTTATAATTTTCTCAACAGCTTTAATCTAGTATATACGAGTAAAGATTTGCTGTTAAGTAATAGCTTTATGAGGCAAAACAAAGTTCTAGTCTGTTGATTAATGTGAACACAGTAGGGGGATTAAAAATTCTGGAAGCACTCTGGAATTCCAATAGCGAATGTTTAGATGACTATGACTGTCCAACCCTTCACCCAGGCAAAACTTTCCCAACTCCTCTTCTTGGGCTCCTATGACCCTGTACATTGAGAAGATGACATATAAGAAATTTATAGACTTTTCCTTGATTTGGTTTGTATTGAATTTGCTGGGTTTTAACCATATCAAGAACAGGGGTTACATTTTGTTTTTCAGGTCCTTGGCCAATAACAGTAGTAATTATTTATTGAATAAATTGTCAATAGTTATTTGTTGAGTTAATATGATATTCAGATGAGAACTGAAGGTTTAAAAATGTGGCTCCACACAAATAGGCCATTTTCCTTTGTTCTGTATTAATATTAGATCATTCATCACAAAACTATAATTTTTCTTGCAGTGTATTTGTGAGTGAGGTCGAATTGGGATTATCATTTTTTAAGCAACAGTCTTAGTAACTTTGGAAACTGTCAGAACTTTATAACAGCTGAAAGTGACAAATACCTCAACATACCATTACCAGCTTTATGTCTGGGATTTTGAGGTTGGATAATGCAGATTCAGAGAGTCTGGTATGGAGGACACAGAATTATTTCTTAAAGTAAAATGTATCTATGTTTGAGAATGTTTAATTATCACGTAACATACAAAAATCTCCAGGTACAGAAATTAAAACAAAATTATGTCCTGTGACTATTAAACTCTACGAAATAATATTTATCTTCAAACATTTATTTAATTGGGGCTGTTAGACTTAATGTCATTACTAGAATTATTATTAGAATTATGCATGAATGGTCAAAGTATAGCTACAGTAACACTTTGATAAGTATACAATAAAAAGTGATCAAAATGGAAACTAATCTCAATGAGATTAATGTTCTTTTTACAATTAGTTTACATGATCATGAACTGATGCTACAATTTTTCCTAGAATTAGCCAGTGTTTACAAATATGTTACTCAATATCTTTCATTTGTATCGACATAAGCTCTAAAATCCATTGATATCATAAATAAGTAGGTGAAGATACAGAAAATTTATTATTTCAGGCTTTTCTTAGGACTCTATTCCTTAACATATACCCCACATGGTGCTATAATAAAAATTAATTAATATTGATATTTATCACCTAGAAACCATGTTAGAGACTATAGTAATTTTATTGAAAGAAAAGAATGAAACTTAACTGTGACTTTTTGAAAAGAGATTATATATTCATAAGGAATTTTCACTTTTAACAAAATCTGAAAAGTATACTAAAATTCCCCCACCCTAACATTAGTCTACCAACCTATTATTATTTTTACTCAAAATAACCTTAATTTCTCCAAAATCCTTAGAAGGAGTTACACCTATCAGAATATTGTCCTTATAGATTGTAGCAAACATCTCAATTCTTTCATCGCTTTTGTGTCAAGTCTGAGCATAATATCCTCTGATATTAACTCTGGAGTTGGCATATGACTTACACTCGCCAAAAGGGCAGTAACAAATGTGACCTAAGAAAATACTTGCAATGTGTTTTCCATTGGTACTTGCTCTCCTTCTACCAATAACACATCTTATGCGTAGGTTATTGATAATCACTAGACAATAATCTTTGTATTTAAGTACACATAATATCCATTTAAAATTGAATTTATATAATAATTTTAAATAAGTAGTTTCTAAACTTTTATTAAGAGAAGTAAACTTATTTGTATGAACTCCTTCCCATTTTTAAAATCAGATTGTTTGAAAGGTCTATGGTAAATGCTTAACAAATATTTTTGATGATCTCTTCAAGTTCTTCGTGGTCATGTCAATATGAAAATTTATTCACAAGTTGTTATATTGTTACTAAGATCCATCCAACTCTCAGTAAGCTTTCAGCTCTTAGCAACCTCATATACTACAAAACAAAACACTATTAATTCCTACATGATCTGAAAGTTGCTATTATGTTTGAGCTTATTATTATAGCCACTCAGTCATCCCATCTTAAACAATGTCTTGGTCTTTTCCCTGGTTTCAGTTTTAAAAATAATAATTTTTATGTTTTGGGTAAAATGTACAGAGCAAATTAGGTTTCCATTTGATAATTTCTACAAAACTCATTCAATGATGTTAGTTCCATATTTCATGATGTGTTAACATGGTCTTTAGTTATGGCCGGTCATTCATTTCCAATGAGAAGATTAAGGGATAAGTGACAAAAGCCATAGAGTTTTCAATCACCTCATAAGTTTAAAGAAGTTGGACACTGAATAAAGAAAACTGAAGGAAAATTGATGCATTTGCATTCTGGTGCTGTCAAAAAAATATAGAAAGCACCGTGGATTGCCAAATGGACACACAAATATGTCTTGGAATGACTCTGGCCAGAGTGCTGCTAAAAGGCAAAGATGATGAGGGTTTTTTCTTTAAGTGTCAGGAGAGACCAATCCTTAGAGAAGAACATCTTGTTTAGTCAAGTGGAGGGGAGGAGACAAAAAAGGAAAGGCCTTGACAAGATGGTTGACACAATGGCTGCACCAATGGGCGCAAACACAGGAATAATTGTGGGAGGTGCAGGGCCATGCAGTGCTTTGTTCTGTTGTGCCTAGAATTGCCCTGGGTCAGAACCAACTCTATTGCACGGCAACAACAACTCAACATGGAAAGGCCAGTTTCAGAGTCTGTTCTGATATATATTTGGTTCTTTTCTTTCGTGTGTGGTTCTTTTATTTTTTATTTTATTTTTTTAATTTATTTTTTAGTGAGAGTGAGTCAGTGAGTGAGTGAGACAGTGAGACAGAGAGTGAGTGAGACAGTGAGAGAGAGAGACAGTGAGAGAGTGAGAGTGAGTCAGTGAGTGAGTGAGACAGTGAGAGAGTGAGAGTGAGTCAGTGAGTGAGTGAGACAGTGAGTGAGTGAG